>NC_040044.1:10405316-10705316 GCF_003713205.1 Coffea eugenioides
AACTCCAGCAAGAAACTAGAGCCTTAACCATGAGCACCACTCAGTTCCAGCAGGACACAAAAGCAGGCATGAAGGATATGGAGGCTCGAATAAGCCAAATGGCAACTGCCATCAATCGCTTGGAGTCCCACTCTTATGGAAAGTTGCCATCGCAACCCGAGGTAAATCCCAGGAATGTAAGTGCCATGACGCTGAGGAGTGGCAAGGAATTGGAAGGGCCTAAAGTGGAAAGTTCAAAAAGCAAAAGTGAAGAGGAGATAGAGAAGGAAATTGAAGAGGAAGGGCGTATTCGCAAGGATTCTAAGGTAACCTTCACGTCTCCGCCCACTATTAAATCTAACTTACCTCCTTTTCCTTGCAGGCTGGAGAAGACAAAAAAGGTAGAGAAGGAAAAAGAGCTTTTAGATGTGTTCCGAAAATTGGAGATTAACATCCCTTTACTGGATGCAATCAAGCAGATACCGAAATATGCTAAATTTCTCAAGGATCTGTGCACCCATAAGAGGAAACTGAGAGGGGACGAAAGAATAGCGGTGGGAGAGAATGTGTCAGCAATGCTCCAAAGAAAGCTTCCACCAAAGTGTGGAGATCCAGGTATGTTCACGATCCCCTGTAAGATAGGGAATACACCGATCAGGAAAGCAATGTTAGATTTAGGGGCGTCAATCAATGTGATGCCAAAGACCATTTTTGCTTCTCTAAATCTTGGGTCACTTAAAGAAACAGCCATCATAATCCAACTAGCTGATCGCACAAATGCATATCCAGAGGGGCTAGTTGAGGATGTCTTGGTTCAGGTAAATGAATTGGTCTTTCCTGCAGATTTTTATATCTTGGACATGGGAGATGAAAAATCACTGAATCCTTCACCTATCTTGTTAGGTAGACCATTTCTTAGCACTGCTAGAACTAAGATAGATGTGAATGAGGGTACTTTGTCAATGGAATTTGATGGTGAAACTGTGAATTTTAATATTTTTGATGCGATGAAGTATCCAGAGGAATCTAACTCGGTTTTTGCTGTGAGCGCTATTGAGCCTTTTGTGCAGGAAACTTTTGAATTAGATGGCAAAGACGCATTGGAAGTGGCTCTAATCAAGCATCTGGAGTTGGGTGTAACTCCTGATGTGGACCTAAGGGGAGATTTGCTCCATGCTGTTGAAGCCTTACACTCACTTCCACCCGTATCCCCAAGGTATGAACTTGCCTCTCTTTTTGTGCCAGAGGCTCAGACAAAGCTACTCTCTTCAGTTGTGCAGGCACCGGAGTTGGAATTAAAGCCTCTCCCGAAGCATCTAAAGTACGCATTCCTAGGAGATCGGGATACACTCCCGGTGATCATCTCTGCACACCTATCTCCAAGTCAAGAGGACAAACTAGTGCGAATCCTTAGGGAGCATAAGGAAGCAATTGGATGGAGTATAGCCGATATAAAAGGGATCAGCCCGTCCTTGTGCATGCACCGGATAAGACTCGAGGGTGATGCAAAGCCAGTGAGGCAAGCACAGCGAAGATTGAACCCTCTGATGATGGAAGTTGTGAAAAAGGAGATCTCAAGCTTCTGGAGGTAGGGATCATTTTCGCTATTTCGGATAGTCCGTGGGTGAGTCCTGTCCAAGTGGTCCCGAAGAAGGCGGGGGTGACCGTGGAGGAGAACCAGGAGGGTGATATGGTCCCGGTCAGAAAAGCTACTGGCTGGCGTCAGTGCATTGACTACCGGAGGCTGAATTCCGTGACTAAAAAGGACCACTTCCCCCTCCCTTTTATTGATCAAATGGTAGAACGATTGGCAGGTCGTGTTTACTATTGTTTCTTGGACGGCTTTTCAGGTTACTTTCAGATCGCGATCGCACCAGAAGACCAGGAAAAGACCACCTTCACATGCCCATTTGGCACGTTTGCCTACCGCCGGATGCCTTTCGGCCTCTGCAATGCTCCAGCGACCTTTCAACGGTGTATGGTGAGTATTTTCTCTGAGTATGTGGAAAAAATAATCGAGGTGTTCATGGATGATTTTAGTGTATACGGGGACAGTTTTGATGAGTGCCTTGAGAATTTGGCATTAATTCTGAAAAGATGTATAGAGACGAATTTGGTACTTAATTGGAAAAAATGTCACTTTATGGTAGATCATGGCATTGTCTTAGGGCACGTCGTGTCAGCTAAGGGAATTGAGGTAGATAAAGCTAAAATAGACCTTATTTCTGCTCTACCTTACCCCGTATGTGTACGGGAAGTGCGTTCGTTTTTGGGCCATGCAGGTTTTTACAGGAGGTTTATCAAAGACTTTTCAAAGATAGGAGCACCCCTGTTCAAGTTACTGCAGAAGGACGTGCTATTTGATTTCACAAATGAATGTGAGGTGGCTTTTGATAAACTGAAGGAATCATTGACATCGCCGCCTGTCATTCAACCCCCAGATTGGAACCTTCCGTTTGAAATCATGTGCGACGCGAGTGACTATGCCGTGGGGGCCGTGTTGGGACAAAGAATTGGAAGAGCACCACACGCGATCTATTACGCGTCGAGAGCCTTAAGTGGAGCCCAACTTAATTACTCCACGACGGAGAAAGAATTATTAGCTGTTATTTTTGCACTAGAAAAATTTAGGTCATATTTATTGGGTGCAAAAGTAATAGTTTTCTCTGATCATGCAGCTTTGAGGTACTTGCTGGCGAAGAAGGATGCTAAACCAAGGTTGATCAGGTGGATTTTGCTCCTGCAGGAGTTCGACCTAGAAATCAGGGATAAGAGCGGAGCTGAGAATCTGGTGGCTGATCATTTGAGCCGGTTGCTCACAAATCAAGAGGATCTACCGTTAAGAGAATCATTTCCTGAGGAACAATTATTAGCCATTGAGTCGTCAATACCTTGGTATGCTGACATTGTAAATTTTTTGGTAACGAATCAATTACCTGCAGGGTGGTCAAAAGCTAAAAGAGATAAGCTAAAGAGTGATGTCAAACATTACCTTTGGGATGACCCCTACCTGTGGAGGCAATGCTCAGACCAAGTAATAAGAAGGTGTGTAAGTGCAGGTGAGTTTCACTCTATTTTGACTTTTTGTCATTCGTTTGCATGTGGAGGGCATTTTGGTCCTAAGCGGACAACTCGTAAGGTGTTGGAAAGTGGTTTTTATTGGCCTACTCTCTTCAAGGATGCATACTTGTTCTGCAAATCTTGTGATAAGTGTCAAAGGGTGGGGAATATCTCTCGTAGAGACCAAATGAGTCAAACCCCCATATTATTTGTTGAGATTTTTGATGTCTGGGGTATAGATTTCATGGGTCCCTTCCCCTCATCTTTTGGTTTCCTGTACATTTTATTTGCTGTTGACTATGTTTCCAAGTGGGTGGAGGCAAAAGCCACCCGGACTAATGATTCTCGAGTGGTTGCAGATTTTATAAGATCTAACATCTTCGTCCGTTTTGGAATGCCGAGAGCCATAGTGAGTGACAGGGGCACCCATTTCTGTAATAAGACGATCACTGCTTTGTTTCGTAAGTATGGTGTGCTCCACAAAGTGTCCACTCCCTACCATCCCCAAACGAATGGTCAGGCCGAAGTATCGAATAGAGAGGTTAAGTCGATTCTGGAAAAGATGGTGAGACCTGATAGAAAGGATTGGAGTGTGAAACTGGAGGATGCTCTCTGGGCTTACCGCACTGCGTATAAAACGCCAATTGGAATGTCCCCTTACAGGTTAGTTTTTGGGAAGCCGTGCCACTTACCGGTAGAATTTGAACATAAGGCGTTTTGGGCGCTCAAGCGGTGTAATATGGACCTTATGGAGGCCGGAGGAAATAGAAAGCTCCAATTACAAGAGTTGGAGGAGCTAATGAATGAAGCCTATGAGAATGCAGCAATTTATAAGGAGAAAAACAAAGTCTTTCATGACCAACAAGTCTCGAGGAAGTCGTTTGTCGTTGGGCAAAAAGTCCTACTTTATCACTCGAGGCTTAAGCTTTTTCCTGGTAAGTTGCGTTCCCGTTGGATTGGTCCATTTGTTGTTACTAATATTTCTCATTATGGCGCAGTGGAAATCCAAAGTCTCAAGACGGAGAAAAAGTTCGTAGTCAACGGTCATAGTTTAAAGCCTTATTATGAAGGGTTTAATAGCGAGCACGTGGAGGTTCTATTCCTTGATGATCCAAGTGGTGAAGTCTAGACCGTTGAAAACTATGTCTAGCCAAAGACGTTAAAGAAAGGCGCTGCTTGGGAGGCAACCCAAGAAGTACAATATTAGTTGTGATCATTTTTCCTTACTTTATGATTTTTCAGTGTTATTTTAATGTTTTGATGTTTTTTGTGGTGTTGGACAGAAGAGTAGGGGTTCCAAGGTATGCCCACGCCTTGCAAGGGAGAAAAGGAAGAAAAAAAAAATTCGTTTGGACGTTATTTGCATGTGGTGGGCAGAAGCGAATGCCCTCCAAGGCGTGCCCACACCTTCCAACCCCTCCGATAGCCAAAGAGTAAAAAAAAAAAAACAACTTTGACCGAGACCTTACTTTCCCATTCTTTTCTTGTCTTTGTTCTCTCTAGTCTGGTCACCGTCCAAGGAATTGAACAACAACTCTTCCAATTTCTTTGTTTTGTCCTGATTGCACTTTTCTTCCTCCTTTTTCCTTGTTGCCCGCCGCCGTCCGCCGCCTCCTCGGAGTGCTGCAGCCACCGCCGCCCGACGCCAGCCGTCATCCTCGCGCGCCCCTTTTCCCTTCAGCACCGTGCGTCCCAGATCCGCTGCCGCGCGCCTCTCCCACGCGCGCAGGCAGCAGCAGCGAGAGGCTGCAGGGCGCGCCTCTCCCGCGCGCGCCAGACCCCCCTGCGCCTCTCCCAGTCGCGCAGCGCAGCAGCATCAGCGCCCAGGTCCCTCCAGCGCGCGCCAGTCCCCTTGCGCAGCCCAGCAGCCGCGCGCGCAGACAGCAGCCGCGCGAGCACTCTCCAGCGCGCCAGCCCCCTTGCGTTTTCTCCTGCCGCGCGCCGCCTCAGCCCGCAACCTCGCCAGTCGCACACCAGCGCCCGCGACCTACTCTTTCGACCAGTCCTCTGCGCGCGCCCAGCCTCAGCTCTCCTTCTCCGCCAATTTCTTCTTCAGCGTAGACAAAGAAAAAAAGTGGTACCCCTATTTGCCTTTCTTGTTAAACTGGTGACTTCGAGTGGGAATTTTAATTGCTGAATGTTTGCCCCTTTTTGGGTCGCTATAATTGTTGGTATTGTCGGGGGAACATTTGGTTGTTGTCTGGCTGGGAGAATCCTCATATCTGCCTTGCATTCATTATCTATTTTGGGAAATCTGTGGGCTCTAGTGAATTTATTATTTGGAACAAGTGGTCAGTTGCTCGTTGATAGTTGCCTGTTATTGACTGATATCTTGTTTTAAGGGGAGTTGGAGTGGTCTTCTTTATTGTTGTCGGCTATTTAACAGCAGTGGGGCATTGGTTGGTGTTTGTTGACCGGTTGCTGTTTGGTGGGGACATTGTGTTCCCTCTTTGCTATTGGACTGTTGATTGTTGAATATTATTGGTTACCTGTGGTCCCGTGTCTTCTTTTGGGTAATTGATTGGCTGTCTCCGGGCTGCTTTACATTTCATTTCTGGGCATCCGAATGCCTCCAAAGACGGCGACAACTGCTGGGCCGTCCGGGTCCCAACCTCGCAAGAGGCGAGCCCCGGTTCAACCCACCATTCGGTCTCGTCTGGGCCTGAATAAGAGCACTATGTCTCCTGGAGGAGGGGGGAAACGGTCACTAATCTTACACAGGCACAAGTGGAGCGGTTTAATAACTTGGCAAACCGTCTTTTTACTCCTTGTAGGTGCTTTCATGCCCCGACCTTGGACCACTTGCGAATTGCACGGGAGGTTGAACAGTTATTCTCAGCCATAAGTTGGCAACAATATCTAACCATTAACTATCCTACGTTTGAGGAGCTGTGTTGTGAATTCTTCTCCACATTCGAGTTCAACAGAAATGAATTCATCACTTTGGATGAGCCGGAGGTCATTAATTTCAGATTGGGAGGTACTCAGTATGGTATGTCCATTAATGAGTTTAACCTGACTTTGGGGTTTGCTAGTGAGGACACCATTGCCTCTGGGGAATATATAAACAGTGCGTGTGACTACACCCGACCGTTCTCTACTGACTACATTGACATTTGGAGGGAGTGGTCCACGGATCGTCAAGTTTACAATCCGAGTCAGTCGAAGGCTTCCCATCTGAAGGATCCGGTCTTGAAGGTTGTCCACAAGTTCTTAGCTCACAATTTCTCGGGGCGAAAGGATACCTCCGGCACACTTACCAAGGTGGAATTCTATTTTCTTTGGTGCATGCGCAACAAGGTTCAGGTTAACTTTGGATGTTGGGTGGCCACCCAGATGGAGATGGTCATGCAAAAGCGTAATAAGCCGGTGATACTGGGATCACTCATTACTCACTTGACCATTCGAGTGGGAGTGCTTGATCTGGACAAGGAGCACAACTACACTCTAGCTCGAGAAAATGAACCCCTGGATTTGCGTAGCTTGGAGAGAATGGGGGTTATTTTCAAAGTGGGCGATGTTTATCAGTTTACGCCTCCTGGTGAGGGCGGGCCGCGGCCTCGGGTGCCTACCACTGCACCCTCCACTGACTCGCCACCCCATCCGGACCAGGCGGGTCCGTCCTCCTCTCATCCTCCTCCTGTTGGAGACCCCCGTTACCCGGACCTCCAAGTGGGTCTTCATGAACTCAACACCCAACTGGCAAGGATAGATGGCCGGCTTATGGCGCTCCAGGTTTTCGCCCGCATTCAGGCAGAGAATCAAGCAGCTTACTATGCTCATATTGGCTTCCAGCCGCCGCATCCGCCGCCTCCTTAGGCTCCGGGCGCACCTTTTCAGTAGTCAGGGAAGTTTTCGCTCCCTCTGCCCTTGCAATTTATTTTTCTAGGTTACATTGAGGACAATGTAGGTTTTAGGTGTGGGGGGAGTGGTTTCCATTACTTTCTTTTTCATTAGTTCTTTCTTTTTGCTTTGTTACTTAAAAAAAAAAAAGAAAAAAAAGAAGACAGAAGAAATGGAAAAAAATGAAAAAAACATTGTAGTTAGTCGCCTTTTTGGTTATTTTTATGCTTGTTTGTGTTGGGGCATGTTGCTGTGATGAATGACATAATCAAAGTGAGTGGGTATGTCATCGTATATGCTGGCTGTGCATTTTGTTTCCCTTGGCAATGTCATTGAATGTTGAGTATGCTGGAATTTACCCATTTTTGTAACTCTTGGGGAGCTTTTGAGCCTTACTTGAGCATTTTATTCTTGTTCGCTCTATTTTGTTTGATTAAGTGGGTATCGCACATGATATGAACATTCTAGAACTTGCTATTTTGTACATGTCAAGACCGCATTTTGATGAACTGAGTGCATTTGAAATGATAAGGGCATTTAGGATTTAACGCTCTTCCGCTATCTAAAAAATCAAACCCTCATTTTATATCCCAATAGTGAACCAACTTGAGCTTCTGTCCTTCGTTTCTGGTTGATATCCGTGTTTGTTAACCCAAGACCCCTTTAAACTTTCTCGTTTATCCATGTGTTGTCAAGGGATGTCTGAAATCCATCATTTGTGCAAAGCAAACGAATTTGGGGTTGAAAGTGCTGATAGATTAGGAGCTATATGATGCTATCTTTGTGTAAAGGAGGGGAAATTAGGAAAAAAGGCCACTGACCAGAGGACTTTGGCTTACAAGGCGTGCCCACGCCTTACAGGACTGTCTCTTGAAAAAAAAAAAAAAAAGTGAAAAAAATTCATGAAGAGACCTTGTGACCAGAGGACTATGGGCTACAAGGCGTGCCCACGCCTTGCGAGCCGACCAAAAATAAAAAATAAAAATAAAAAAAAAATAAAAAAATTTGAAAAAAAATGGGGCACTTGTACAGGGTGTACAGCAAGTGGAAATTGCCTTGTTTGCAAAACCCCTCCGGTAAAGCACTGTGGTTATTGGTGAGTTTCGGACATACTCTTGACACTTTACCCACTATCTATACTTTCTAAACCCGCCTTTCACCTGAGCCTCATTACAACCCTATTAAAGTCCCTTTGATTTATGTGTTTAGTTCACTTTTAAGTGGTGGAGATGTGATAAATGTGCAAGCCTATGGTAATGGCATTCCGTGATGTTGAATTGAGTGATCCTAGTATTCATATATATCATTTGAATTATAACATGTCCGGTGTGTTCTACCTTTGGTGATATTGTCAGGGACCCTAGATGTTTGTGTTAGTATAGACTGCTACATGACCTCTGCTCTCTTGGTTGTACTTCTGAGCTCCGAAATGCTTGAGGGCAAGCATTGTCTAGGTGTGGGGGGATTTGATAGAACGGTTATTTGGCGTATTTTGTACTACTATCTTGTCCTAATTTTGGCTATTCACGGTACTAAGAATTGAAATTTCACTTATATTCGATATTTGTGTGAATTGTAGGTGGTAGGCATGAAAAATGATCTTGCGGGATGAATTTCCAGAAGACTTACCGTTCCAAGGCGTGGCCACGCCTTGGAAGGCGGACGAAACCGAAAGACGGACCGTGGTCCACGTGAACCCGGAACGTGGGATCAGAACTCTGGAGACAACACTAGGCTTTGCACCAGACGTTTCCTGCTTTGACTCTTATTTGTGGGCGGCGGCTATAAAGCAGGATTCAGAAAGAATCAAGACCGGAGCTTTTAATTCTCTTTTTTCTACTTTTTTGTCGGACGCTTTTTCCTGTTTTCCTTCTTTTACTTTCGTTTCGCCTGCGGCTAGCGGCTAGCGGCCAGACATTGAATATTTCTGCGGATTGCATCTGGGCTCTGTACAACGGAAACCCTTTTTCACTGTTTGCTTTTGACTCTTCTAAATTCCGTGAGATTCCTCTTGTGTTTTTCCAATTCTTCGGAAATCAATTGAATGTACTCAACTAAATCACGCGGGATTGACACGATGAGGAGCGGCTAATTTCCTCCTCTACCCAAAGGTTGACGCGAAGGCGCGGTCCATAATATCTGTGAGATCTAACCGAATCTTCATTATTTCCTCCAATTAATTGCTATTCGTGCGTTTCCTGAATTAATTGTTTATGGGTATTTTATTAATTGAATATCAACGGCCGGGTATTTGGTTTAATTTAATAGCCTACTGCCACGTTAATTAAATAGAATCCGTAATTGTTCATTTAGTTAGCGCCCCGTGGTAACCACCATAATTGGCTTTATGATGGGGAAACGCAAGATCTAATTTAAATAAACCCTCTTAGCGTGTTTATTGGTTAGGGTTGGGTTCTTCTAGCTTTAATGCAATTGGGTAATTAAATTCCTACGGTCGTACCTAGGGTTGTTATCTGGTTAGAGAAGCAGTCAATGGTCGTACCTTGACTGTCGAAAAAGTAAGGAAGAGCTGGTTGTCAGAGCTTATTGATGGCTATAACCAACCTAGTGATAAATGGGTGAAATATCTTTGCATCGATGAGCATTTAATTGGACCGTGCCTGAGCAATTGATCCTTTGGGTAGAACTTTTGTTAATTGCTATTTTCAGTAAATTGTGCTTTGTGAGTTAGTTTTGAATTTTGTTTGTTTTATTTTATTTGTGTGCCTCCCATTGAAAATCCCCCAATTCTGTTCTACTGATTTCGAAAGAAATAATTTCTTACCTGCTCCCTGTGAATTCGATCCTACTCACCGCTATATACAAAATTTGTAATTTTCTTGAGTAGGTATTTATTATTGTGCAGGTTCGGCACCTGTCAGCTTCCAAGAGGAACCTTGAGCTTCTAAAAAATGAGGGATAGCAGTCGAGGGAATCCAAAGCAAGTCTCGCCAGCCCTCATGCGAGCTGTGGTCCGCATGTAACTGATGATGATGCTGGGCAAAGGAATACCAGTCAACTACCCACCCACACCATGCATCATCTTATCCAAGAAGTAGATGTCACTATTGCGGAGCTCCCGTCTTCCACTCCTCTTGGGTACCACATTGAAGGCGAAGAGATAGAAGATCAAGTGGTACCTATGCTCGAAGGAGTCGGCATACACGGTGAACTTCTTTGAACTTCCTCGCTCCCTATATTGACCCTTTAGACGTACTACCGCTTCTCCCACCTACCAAGGGTCGCGTGCCTTGAATTCTTTAGTCAATGTAACATCCACTCCTTCGTCTTTGAGTTTGGCGATTTTGGTGACTGTATCCCGGTTAAGAGCCACTCTCTTTCCTCGAACCCAGGAGACGATGAGGTTGCCACTGTGACTCTGTTTGTTTTCTACATTGGCGTAGAACTCCCGGACCAGGTTGGGGTAGTAGTGCTTGGGCAATTGAAGGATGTTCTCCCATCCGAGTCTCTTGAATGCCGTAGAGATGTGGTAGTGCGCATCCACCTCCGGTGCCAGGTGCTTTTCAATGATAATTTCCTTATCTAAGCCTGCTTCGTACCACTGTTGATTCTCAAGTGACATAAATGTAGTGGTGTCATAATCTGGAAGCGTCTCGTCGCGGCTAGTGGATGCGGTCTTCCGGCGAGACCGAGGTGGTGGCTCAGGCGAAGGAGATTCTTCCTCAGGCGACTCTTCATGTGAGGGAGTGCGTTCCTCGCTTGAAGATGGTGTAGGAGTACGAATACGAGCCCTCCTTATGCGAGCCATAGTTCCTATATAGAAACAAGATGAACGTTCATTAGAACAATATAAACTTACTCACATAGAATTTAAGAAAATTTCAGCAGAGTTTCCCCTTATAAAAGGGCTAAACTCCCTGCCAACATGTACCAAAAAAATAACCAAAGATCCTACTTAACTCATTTCAAACTCAAATGCATATTTTCAGGTAGAATCTCATCAAAGAGTTCGATCATTTGAACCTCAACCATTATTTCAAGAATGAACATGCCTATATATTCATAACTTTATCCACGAATCACACCACAATTGGCTATACCCATTCTTAATAAAGTGCATACGAATGAGCTCCAAATTTACCAAAATAATTACAATTGAACTCAAAGAGATAAGAGATTTCAAGTAAAAAAAAAAATTGAATGTGCTAAACTTAATCATAAACACACTCTTTTACTTAAAGGAATTGGTTCTATTAATCGCATATCATTTTTAATTGGTACAACAGTGACTTATACTCCTTAAAACAAGATTATATATTCAATGGAAACCAACATTCACAAGCCTAAAGAACCAAATTGCTCAAGCCTAATAAATTAAAAAAATATACCAAAAATATCACCAAATCCACAACTTTTTTCATACTAAGCATAAAAATAGTAGTAACAACATATTCTAGTACAATGTAGCACATTTATAACAAGAAATTCCAACAAATATGCATTTATCACAATATGCCAAAAAACTAGAAAAATGCAAAAATAGGAAATATAAAATCTCAAAGGAAGTTACAAATTGTTACCTCAAATGTGTAGAGTGATGATAGAAGAGGATATTGTTGCAAAAATGAGGAAGAAAACAGTCCAAATTCGGTCCAAATTTGAAGATTTCAGTTCGGCCCTCCTTTAGGTTTTAACACTTGAAATCCCCCAAATTGATGTTTTTCAAATGAAATCTTTGAGAGTTTATGATCACAAGATGTTGAAAAATGATTTTGAGGTGAAAGATTAGGGAATGAACGGATGAAATGGAAGATTAGAGAGAGAGGGTTAGGCTTTGGTTCGAAGAGAGAGAAGAAAATTTTGAAAAGTGCAGAAACGAGGCTGCGGTTCTGCTATATCCGCGAACCGATCCGAGCTCGGTTCCTTACTGAAAGCCCTCGTATCCGACATGGTTCGGATCCGCACCGCCAGAAGCACAGACGAGACCTCGGATATTTATGAAAATTTTTGGATCCGAGCTCGGATCAATAGATCCGTGGTCGGATCCGTCTGGGCACTTATGATCCGAGCTCGGATCTGCATTTCTCTGCACTAATTGCAGAAACTGCAATTTTTTCAAACTTTTTCTCCTTTTTTCGGCCAATTCCAAAACACGCTTTGGAAAAATGTTTTATCAATTCTAACCTCCCACGCGCATGTAATATACCAAAAGTACAATATCCAATCTCTTAAAATACATCAAACACATCTACATTGCAAATCGAGGGGTGAGGTTCTTTGATCATTTTTGCATTTTTACACAAAAATGGCACTTTTTGGGCATTACATGCACATCAAATGAGTCCATGAGCATGTATAAACATGTTATCACCAAAACTCACTTGAATATACTGAAAATGCAACTTTGTACGTATGCTTGGGAATTCTAAACACTTAAAGCACAATTTGATAAGAAAACCTTCCTTTTTACACTTGTTCCTCAATTGTACCTCCAAAATAATGATGAAACTCCGGTACCGCCTGCAAACAAGTGAAATATGTCTAATTAGTCAATTAAATCACACCAAAATGCAAAGTAATACATAAAAACACAATTACAATATTATTATTGGGTTGCCACCCAACAAGCGCTTTTGTCTATAGTCGTTGGCTCGACTCAAAAACATTGAATCATTTTAGTAAACTGCTGGGAGCGATTGGTAATATGGATCGAAACTTCTGAGTCAATCCACCATGTGGTGAGTCAATAATTTTATTATAATACAACTACACTAACGAAATAACTACGCATCTTGCTTCTTTATTTTCAAGGTCAATATAAAATAAAATTAAACTGTTAATAAGTTAGGGCCTAATTTTCATCAACAAAATTGGAATCTTATTTGTAACTTACCCATATGAGAATATTAAAGTTTGTTCCCTATATTTAATGGGAAAACTATGAATAACAAAAGGTAAAAAATAACAATTTATAAATATATTATAAATAGTATGTTTAATTTTTTTTTTGTGAAGTTCCGACATGTAATTAACTTACCGTGTATGAACTAGAGGAGAGGTTAGTATAGTTGCACTGCTTTTTTGGTTTACATATGTAGCCTTTTTTTTTGAATTTGTTTAAAAAAGTACTCATATAAAGTGAGAAATAAGATACGCGTAATGGCATTGTTCCACTCATATTCGTGAAATTTTAGAATATATACAAAATGTCACAAAAAAAAGTATGTAATCCATAAGTTAGGTTATTTATACAATAACGATATAAGTAGCGTGCCATCAATGCTGCCCAAGTTTTCCATGAGTACCACATGTTGTTGGTTTGGATATTCTTTGGTTTCGACGTGGTTGGTTTGGCACTACTGTATGGACTTGAGTAATATGTGTCAACAGTGTAGCATCTTGAATTTGACTGCTTGTGCCTTCACCTCCTTCACATTGCTTAGAAGTATGCTGATGTGAGTCCCTATCGGGCGTAAATTCTGAAAAGTCACAGGGGACCTAGAATGCCCAATCGATACGCCTCTCTTATGCATGACTTCGGTCTGAGGTGTGACAAAAGTAGATGCGCCAGCTTGGTCCTAAGTAGCCTGGGAACCTCCATGGAATCCAGTTTGTATGGCGGGTTCTGGTGATCGGAGTCTACGACGTCGTCCACCGCCATGCTGACTTCCGTGGGTATTTCTAGAAGCTCGCTGAACACGACACGGATCAGCATATAGTGGAATCTCTTGTGGCACGTGTGGAGGGCGAAATGCAAGTCGGCGTGACTCTCCTACATAATACAAAGATGTGGATGCAAAATCCCTCAACTCTTGAAAATATCTGTTGTGTTGTTCATCACTAACTGCAAGAGAGTCCTGTGCCATGAAATACATGCGAGACATAGCATCGCTCGGGAGAAACAAATATAAGAATAAGAACCAGATACTGTGGTAAAAAAATAGTTAAAAAAGGCGAGCAAACTCCAAGTGATTATTAAAAGTGGGTTGGAAATAAACTTACAAGATATTGTGCCCTAAAGCTATCACCCTGAAAGCCCTCTGAAAAAGCGGGAAATCGACTTGGATTTGAAATATAAATCACCGTCCGCTCCCGATACCACTGAACATACTCATCCGATGGATATGTAGTATTTTCAATTACAGTGCCATCTTGTACATGCACACGTCGATCAGTCCAAATATCAATATATTGTCTATGCGTGGTGCTCCAGTCTTGATTCGCCCTACCATGACGATCTAGAGAATGTAGAGCTGCCTGATTATCTGTCAACCTCATATCAGGCAGGGACTGATAAAACCCAAACTGCCGCATAACCCGATGAGGGAGGTGCGGCTCAACTACATCCCAGCAAATAAGATACGTTACGGACCTCCAAATGTACCGACCTACAGTACAATACGCAGGAAGAGAAGCGAGAACGTCCTCCGAATATGGCTGCCATATGAACTGAAAAAATATAAAATCAGAGTTGTTTCATTTTTTCTATTAAGAAATAATAAAACTTCCCAATATTCAACACAGAAAAATGGATGAAAAAAGTGCTAGTCCCCGGTCAATTAAAAAATTTTTGAATTTCTAAAAAAAAATTCGGCAGAGTCTCCCCTATAACTGGAGGTTAACTCCCTGCCAACAAACTCAATTTCCAGGTCACAAAATGCAATCTGACAAACTTATGCTTTCAGTTGTGAAGAAATATTATGCAAAGACTACTGGCACAACTTTTTAAATATTTTTATTGTCCGGACATATGTACAAATTAATAAAGTAGGAACCTGTTTAGAACAAATTAAAGTTGTTTCGATAACAAATGTCATTGACAGGATTGAAATAAGGGCGAAACGCGCACCTAACTCCATATGGACCAGGGTAATGCTCCAACGGCGCAATTCGGTCCGGACGCATGGTTGGTATATGTTCCCAAATCCAGAGCTGTTAGGAAATTAGAATCAATGTTAAAATTGTAAAATGATAAAATGCAAAAAACTTAAAACATATCATTATTCGGTGCAATATACCTGTAGCAAAACTAATGGATCGGAAATAGCCAATTTGACGGGATTCGTGGCATCACAAAGTGACTGATAGAGAGTCGCCAAACACGCACTATCCCAACTATATTGCCCAACAGTTTTCAAGTTCCGCAGTAATGGAAGATACAACAAAGGGACTTTGTTGCCTGACTTATCGGACAATAAATGTCCACCTAATATCAGTAAGAGTTAGATGCGCGCACGCTGCCTACATTCGACATCTGAAGCATCGGGTAGCAATTCTGTATCCAAGACTCTTGCTAAACATCCCAACTTTAGCCTCTGTCCATCAAAGTAATCCAATTGCAGGAGAAAATCCAATGAGCTCCTCACAAATGGCTCCCTACTCCTGAATGTTGCGGTATGTGTCTATCCCTATAACCGGTGGACCATCGATATGCAACCCCCACAACACCTCTACATCCTGTAATGTCACGGTAGCCTCTCCAACCTGTAAATGAAATGTATGCGTCTCGGGCCGCCATCTCTCAACTAAACTTATGATCAAAGAATGATCAACCATCTGATATCCACTCTCAAGCACCCCCTCAAATCCAGTCAAGGCAATATAACGACAAACCCGATCAGGAATAGGCGTATGCTCCCAAAATCCTCTGTCACACCGTCTGACATCTAACTGATTGCCCTCAATATGTCCTTGAAAAATGGAATGTGCCTGGTGTGCAGTTCCCGCCGATATAATGTCGTGCACTTATGGTCCTAGATGTAGGTCAGGAGGGATATGTCGGTAGGCCATAATCCCAAGCAAATATCTGCATCGATTAAATTCACTAGTTATGCATAAGTACTTCTCAAAAATTTGTGTATACAATTTTGACCTATACATGGCGTTCAAGACTTTTTTTTGAGAAAATTTTGATCATATATCCCTTATAAATCGACTAAAACTCCATGCCTATCAGTTATTTTTTTTTTTGAAACATTTGTTATCCCTCTATGTACTCATATACTGCAGCAATCTATTTGTAGTCATATTTTAAAAGTTTTAAAAATAATTTGACAGAGTCTTCCCTATAAAGCGGCAATAATTCCCTGTCAATCAAACATCAAAATACCATATCCTACATATGCAAGAGTATTAACACATATAACACACCATCCGAACATTCCTTTAACAAATATGTCAACAGATCAATGGATAGGGGATGTAGCGATAAATGAATAAAACTGTTTGTGTATCACGTTTAAACTGGTTAATTCAATACTTATCATAGTCAAGAACGCAGCATGCATTTGACAAATGAACAATGAAAGTCACTAATGTAATTGTTTGAAATAAATCCTGAAATAAACACAAATGAACTAGGATGAACCCTAAGGCAAACTGGAGTGCACTGACATGAATTCAAAATTTCTAGGGACTCGATCAAATCAAGACCTATAATAAGGACAATTTATCCTATTGTGACCCGTCTGATGACAATTTTGACATCTTTTTGGTTCGTCTGGATCCCTTTCATCCATCTCATTCCGAATTCTGCTAGCTCGAACCCATCCTGCCCGACGTGTAACAAACTTGCTCTTGTCTGCCTGTAGCTCCCATCTAGGATGGAGCCAAGTATCTTGATGCGGTAGTGGGTTAAACTTTCCTGAATACTGCATAGCCCATCTCGTTTTGATAAACTGCTGATCCATAAGCAATCCCGGATTATCACCTCTATTCCTGGAGACCGCCAAAGCGTGTGAACAAGGAAACCTGTAATTTTGCCACTTTCCACATGAGCATGCCCTATCAAAAAATCTGACGGTTTGCGTATTGCCTCCTTTACCATCGACACGCCGACCTGTGATAACCTTCTATACGCCCGATGGGCCATCGAACTCAATGACTCTGTGGGCGCCTGTCTTCTACTCAGCATTCTTAAAACGCCGCCATATCTTTGGGGGAAAAGGATTGCGACAATGTGAAGCATCTTCCCTTCTCGTCTTAAATAACGCAACTGTCCGATGGAATGTCATGTCAATACATGCACGAATTGGCAAATGGCGTGCCCCGCGCAAGATATTATTATAACTTTCGGATATGTTGGTAGTTAGAATACCCCAACGATTGCCATCGTCATGTGTTAGGCACCACTTTTCTGGACTAATGACAGATAAATAATTCCAAGCATCTGGAAACATGCTTCGTAATTCTCTTCTGAACATCCGCCACTTGCGCAATTGTCTTGCCCTTCTCATTGCCCAACACAACCTTTTAAGGTGTAAACCTTTGAAGTGTGTTTTCAAATTGCTCCTAACATGTCGCAGGCAAAACCTATGGTAGGCCAAATGTTCCTCCCAATAGTCAAAGTGTGTCATGATATAGATGATAACATTGTGGCGATCGAAAATGACACAGATAGGATGTTGATCAAGTGCCACATTATATTTTAATGGGTTAAAAACAAAAAAGCCCCCTGTGATAAACCTAATACACAGAAAAGCCCCCCATGGTTTCAAAATATACAACACGACCCCTCATGCTTTGAACTAAATTGTAAAGGTGACGGAATCCGTTAAACTTAACGGAAATGACATATTGGAACCTAAAAAAAATTTTTTATACCTAATTTTTATCAAATATACCTATTCTACCCCTTAACTCTCAATTCTCTCTACTTAGAAAATAAAATAAATGATTTTTTGAGCTGTTTTTTTGTTGAATTATATCAGGGTATTTTGGTCATTTTGACCATTTCCGTTAAGTTTAACGGATTCCGTCACCTTTACAATTTAGTTCAAAGCATGAGGGGTCGTGTTGTATATTTTGAAACCATGGGGGGCTTTTCTGTGTATTAGGTTTATCACAGGGAGTTTTTTTGTTTTTTACCCTATTTTAATTGTTCCATGAACCACGACCAACTGGAAATCGTCTCCTCATCAACTATGGCATAAGCAATTGGCAGAATCTTGATGTTCGCATCTTGAGTGACTGCAACAAGGAGTTTGCCCTTATATTCGCCACGTAAATGAGTTCCATCAACACATATAACTGGCCTGCACATGTGGAATGCTTCAATAGCTGGTCCAAAGACCCAGAATACATACTTAAAAATCTTAACTCGATCCAAACTATCCGAATGATGTGACCACTCTACTACGGTGCCTGAATTGGATTGCACCCGGGCATCGAGATACTATGGTAGTTCGGCAAAATTCGCCTCCCAAGATCCAAACACAAACTCAATTGCTTTACGTCTGGCATACCAGGCTTTTTTGTAAGACACATCAACCTTCAAATTTTTTTTAACAAAATTTAGTATGTTCTTGACCTTTAATCCAGAATCATCTTCAATGCTACGGAGTATGTGCCTTGAAATAACGGAAGCCGTCAGGCTTGTATTGTTATTCTAATCATGTCGCCCAAGCAGTTATGATCATTGACCCATTTTGTAATTTGTCACATTCCATGAGTCTTTTTCTTTACGGCTCTAACACACCAGTCGCATGGTGGATACGATGAAGTGGAAGGAGTTCTTTCAATTGATGATTTGCATTTAGCAAACCACGTGTTACTCTTACTCTCAATAACTCTGAACTCCCTATTGTGATTGATGGACCACATCCTAACAACCCGGCTGAACTGCTGCTTACTCTCAAATCTCATATGGAGAAATATATTATTATTCTCTTCACTGAATGTGACAATACGCTCCAATCCATCCTCCTCTTCTATATCATCATCATCTATGCTCCCGAGATTGGAGAAAAATGTCATTCCTCTTGAAACATATGCAGAGCTGCCAACTGTGCTATTATGTCTGATATTTTCGCATTCTGTGTTGGCAACCCGATACCCAACAAAGGGTTGTTGGGTATCGAGATTTACTCTTAAACCTCCACCTTCATGCTTATCATCCGAGTCACTACTGGACATATCTTGCGACTCCGACTCTACAACCTCTTCCGCATCAACTTCCAGGTCATCTTCTTCAGAGGCAAGGAGCCTATCATGCCCACTAGCATATACATCATCTTCAGCTGAACTGCGACAACCTTGACCAGGGTTAGACTCGATGCCATGTGGAGAAATATGGCATGATGGCCCTGAATCTCCAAAACTTGGAATCGAATCCAGGCCATGAAAATATTCATGGGCACCCATGGACCCTGATGTGAGTCTTGGTTCTAATGAATCCATAGATCGATCATCATGCATATAGTGAGTTGCCGATGAAGTCTCTGGAACGACTGAACTAGAACCGAAGTTAAACTTTGTTGGATCCATGAATGCATGTACAGCGACATCATTGGACCAACATTCCTATTGGTCCAGTGAATACGCTATTAACTACAGGAATTTGGACGATTTCTTCCTTCTCGATATAAATTTCCGCCATATATGAAACTCTTTCGATCCAAAGATCGTACATTACATCAAGAGTTTCATCATCCACCACTGCGGAAACAGTATATTTGGAACTCTCCAACGGTTGACGAAGAAACAATTTCAGCTTGAACATCCCTTTATCGACCCCAATATAGTGGTAAATCCTGTCAACCAACTCCCCTATCCAATTCTATGCCTCAAAGTGAATGTCCGGTCGGAAGTACGAGGCAAATAACAAACAAAGTCACCCTCGTAATGTATTTCTCCTCTCCAGTATAGGTTTACCTGCAGAGGTCTTTCTACAGACATGTTTGCGAAATGAATCCCTATTTTGGGGACAATAAATTAGAATTAGTAGTCCAAGAGTCCAAACAAATGAAAGAGAATGGACTCTAGGTCGAAATTGGCACTATTAAATAGACTAATTTCGATCCAAATGTTTATGAAAAAATTGAAAACAGGTATGAAATATGCTATAAATGACGATATGAATAGCCTAAAACTCCCAAGGAAATTTTTAGAAAATTTGGACAGAGTCTCCCCTAAAAATTGACTAAAACTCCCTGCCAACCAATCCAAACAGGGTTTATATGAAGTTGTAATGACATTTGCCACACTACATATTGCCAACAGACCCTATAATTTTCAAAGTACAAGTATAACAAAAGTGAGAAAAGTTATATATATTTGGGCTCCACATTCACACCGCATAACAAGATCCACATTCACAGTGATGTGATATTCTAGCAATGAACCTTACAAAATTAATGTTTTTCCCTGTAGCAGATTTTGCCACTTTTTAAGCATTATAGATTTTTCCAATTACAAAAAATACTACAAGGTTGGTCATTGACTTTAAATTCATCAATTCGCCTTAAAATAAATTCGTATTTCATATTCTACCGCCCTTTTCTATTGAAAGAAAATTTAACAAACTATACTATTTCAATTTGACGGCAAAGATCCAATAGTTGTAATATAAAATAAATTACCTAATGACTTGTATCAAATCCGAATGTAGCAATCACAAAGAAATGGTAGTTGTAATATAAAATAAATTACCTAATAGTCAGTTGCCCTCACAAACAAACAATTCGGTGCAAAAATTTCGACAGTCTCCCTTATAAATGGGCTAAAACTCCCTGTCAAACAATCCAAATTATTGTCATTTCAAATTGCACAAGACGTGTTAAAGTACTTTAAATCCATCAATTCGCCTTCAAATAAATCCATTTAATTTCATTAACGCCTTCGTGGTTTGGAAGAGGTTTAACAAACTATACTATTTCATTGTTTCGACGTCCATAATATGTAGTTGTAAACTAAAAATTAATACCGAATGACTTGTATCGAATTCGAAAGGTGGACTTCTGTGGTTTGGACGACGGACTTCCCAACCCAGGTCTCTACGCCTCCTAAGCTTGTGTCACCAACCTTGTATGCACCTATATGAAGCAACAACTGCTCAATATGAAAACCATTTCATATAAGTTATTTGCATCCCAATTAGTAATAGTTAGTTAACGAGGATTACAAAAACTTTTTAAAAATGTCGGCAAGGTCTCCTCTACGAAAATTGCTATAAATATTCAAAAACTGACAAAGATATTTAAAAAAAAAATTGACAAGGTCTCCCCTATAAGTATGCTAAAACTCATGGTACCAATGATTCAAACAGAGTCTATATTAAGTTGTAATCGGTCAACACCACACTGTATAATATATATGTCCCCTATAATTTAGAACCCTAACAACTATGAGCCGCCTACGAATTGCAAAAGAGAGCGATTGACATGCGATTTGGAAGAATATTTAATCAATTTTTGGGCTCCACATCCATATAGCTATACAAGATCTATATTCATATACGTATGCTATTTTCATCAACAACACAATAAGATTTTTTTGGCTATATCCAAAGGCCACTTGACAGCATTATCTGTTATTTTCCTAACCTCAACATGCATATATTGTAAATATAGACTACAAGATTAGATTTAACTTTAAATCCATCGATTTGACTTAAAATAAATCCGTTAACGTGTTCTAACGCCCTCTTCTACATCCAGAAGTTTAACAAAACATACTATTTCAATTCGAAGTCAAAAATCCAAAAGTTGTAATATAAAATATATTACCGAATGACTTGTATCAAATTCGAATCTAGCCAACTTCTGTGGTCAGGATCTTAGAGGTACCAACCTCAGCCTCTAAACCTCCCAAACTTGTGTCACCAACCTTGTATGTACCTATATGAAGAAATAATTTACAACAAAAAATCATTTAAAAAAAATAGAAGTTGCGACATGTATTTGTAGTAGTCAGTTGCCCTCACAAAAAAAACTCTACAAAAAATTCGACAGAGTCCCCCCTATAAATGGGCTAAAACTCCCTGTCAAACAATCCAAATATCCATGAAATTCAAAAACTGCAATCTATAAACTACATAATGTCAATAAAATTTCTAAACTCCAATTGCAAAACATACAATGTCCAATGTAGATAGTGTTTCGACCAAAAATAACAGCTGCGAAATAGATTTTAAAAACAAAAACTAAAAAGTGGGCACTTGCCACCCAAATTTGGTACATAACCCTTGCCCCCACATTGAGTATTAGAGACTTTGTCTACTATGTGCTTAGCATTTTAGACAATTATTTTGTACATTAAACTAGTCAGAGATGATTAATTATTATCATTTTAAATTACACAAGACATATTAAAGTACTAATTATTGTAATTATTATCATTTCAAATTATATAGGGCGTATTAAAGTACTAATTATTGTAAATGGATTTGATAACTACATTAGTGAAAAATAAGTATTTGTCAAATATATTTATATACACTTGTTAAAGTACGACAATAGTGTCTAAATGTATATAAAAAATAATTAAATGGCATGCTAAGACTGTTAAAGCAACGGAAATGCATCCAAAACAACTTCAATGCTCGGCATCAAATTTTGGGTCACGCTAACATATATTGTGATTTTAGCAAAATTTATTTTTCCATTTTAGTTCAAGGCCCTTATTTTTCTAAAATCTTCTCTACGAACACAACTCTAATGTACGATTTACCCATAGCTACCCTAGAGAAATTCGTTTCTCATTTGCATCTCATGTTTAATTCCCTTAATTAGAACCCATTTTCTATTTTAAATGGAACTTGCCCATTTTTTCTTTTTTTTTATGTTTTATCTTTTTCAACACAAAAAAAAATA
Organism: Coffea eugenioides; assembly: GCF_003713205.1. NCBI lineage: Eukaryota > Viridiplantae > Streptophyta > Magnoliopsida > Gentianales > Rubiaceae > Coffea > Coffea eugenioides. Next base: position 10,427,750 of record NC_040044.1, read on the forward strand.
GACTTTTTTAAAAAAATTATGATGCATTTTAAAAAAATTCTACAAATAGGGCATTTTGAGTATGGGATTCCGTCCAAAGGGTCTTCGCATTCAGCAAATGCGAGCTCCGTGAGTTCGCATTTGCTCAATGCGAAGTCTCCTTGAATTTTCGACCAACGAAATCCAAAAAAAAAAAACAAAAACAAAACCAGACCTCGCATTTATGAAATGCGTGGTCAGTTACCTCGCATCTCTTAAATGCGAGGTCACTGAGATGCGAGGTTAGTGAAAAGAAACAGAGCATAGGATCTGCTATGTCCGCGAACAGATCCGAGCCCGGATAATTTCTGGCATCCCTCGGATCCAACAGGGTTCCGATCCGTCTCAACAGATGATCAGACGAGCCCTCGGATCTGAGTGAACAACTATGGATCTGAGGTCGTATCCTCAAAGGATCTGAGGTCAGATCCGTCTGGGTTGAGTCGGATCCGGGCTCGGATCATGCTTTTTCTGAACTAATTGCAGAAACTGCAAATAGTGCAGCAACAAATTGGAAACAGAAAAATTGCAAGAGTTCAAAAAATGTAACGTATATCCTCAAATCCACCACAAAAATTGCAAAAATAAGCACAACCCACATCAAATTTCAACCCAAATTTCACAACAAATCTGAACTTGCCGTTGGATTCAAGTATTCAAGTATTAATTAAACTTAAAATGCTATAAGTGAGGCATTGAAAATGGAAAAGGCTCACATTTATGCTGTTTGAGAGTCGCAATGGGACGGCAATGCTGGCAAATGTTGGGTCGGCAATGGGTCGGCAGTGGGAGGTCAAAGGTGCAAATGGGTCGGCAATCTGGTGGTTGAAGAAGCTCTGAAAACCGGCTGCAATCTGGAGGGCTTGCTTCAGCGAGGTTGAAAGAGAATGAGGCGTGGCTTCCGGTGGAGCAGAACAACAGAGATGGTGGCGCCGCTCAGCCGTGTGGCGCCGCTCCTCCTATTTCTGCCATCCGGCGTTTGGGCAGCACAAAATAGGACAAATGGTGGCCAGCTCCGGTCTTTGGATGCTTCGATGTGCAGAACCCAGCTCTGTTTTCTTTGTTTTGCTGTTCGACAGCCGTTCTGCTTCTTTGACTCACTCTTTTTTTTTTTTTTCGAAATGGGGTTTTGGCGCTCGAGATCGCACTGAGCTCGCATTCGCGAAATGCGAAGACCTCATTTGTAGAACCAACCCCACAAACCGCCCCAATTGTAGAATGTCTTTATTTTTTTATCATAAACTAAGAATTCTCCCTGATAGTGAGACGGGCATGCCAGTTCTGGCGAGGAAAAAACTTTTCACGGTGTTTTCCATATCAAATGCATTGTCCATGATATCCTCTGCTGCTTCTCTGCTTATGTTCCTTTCGATTCAAACATCACGATATACAGAAGACGATTTTCTGAAATCACTTCCCAGGATTTTGGTCAGAGGTCTAGTTTTCTTGTCAATTGTTGTAATTACAATGATGATATCTTGGTTGCTTCTATGGTGGAAAGTAGGATGGCCTGCCCACCGTAGGTAGAACGAGCGCTAGAAGGACACCTCAGCACAAGCATCTCTATCCATGTTTTTGGGGCCCAGATGAGAGAAGGTAACCGGCAAAGCTATTATCATCTGAAGGAGTTAAGAGCAAATACTAATGTAAATTGGGTTGGGTAGTTAAATAAATTAGTGAAACTATAGATGCTATGCTGGAATAACAATAATAGGAAAAGACCCTATAAATACCAAGAGATTTAGGGTTTTAGTCAATAACCAAGCAGAGTGTGCGGCGCCGTCTCAATGAATTCTGGTGCAAAACAGAATGTTGCTTCTAGATTGATTTGAACAAAGGGAAATGAGTTCTGAAAGGCCAAGCTTGTCCTTTGTAAATTTGTTATCATCAGAGGCGGAGGAAACAGAATGTGGGATAAAAAAATTTCACCACACAAGCTCTCCAGGACCCAATCGCAATGAAGAGAAAAACACAACAATGGCTTCGGAAGATGGCTTGCCAAAATATCAAGCATGTGCAGCAAAGGTATGAAGTATACTTGTAATGTGATATGACTGGAAGTATTTAAGACATTAATTAACGATGGCAATAAATGTAACTTGAATCTCACAGGCAAGTTGGAGGAGTAGTACGTCAACAGAAACAGTTAGGAAAGTGATTGATAATCTGAATAGTGAACAGAGGATAGCAGTGACCAAATTGGGATTTGGTTCTTTGCTAAACTTGCAAGCTTTGCATGAAGATGGGCAGTTCTTATTTTGGCTGGTTAATAATTTTAATTGCGAATGCCGTACTCTCGATATCCATGGGTGTTGCATCAAAGTTATGACAGAGGATGTAGAGCATGTGTTGGGTTTGTCAGCAAATGGTGTCAACATTGCAGCCTTAGAGAAAGATTGGTATACAAATGATCTGTTGGAACAAGAACTTCATATAACAGTTAAAGACGGAGAAGTTGTCTTGGCTGACTTGAAAAAAAGTCTCTTGTTTATGCAAACTTCAGGGGTAGAGTTCAAAGTGAAGTTCGCACTTCTTGTAATAGGCAAAATTCTGGCTCCTAGAAGTGATATTCTGGTGAAAAGGACCTTCATTCCTTTTTTGCATGAGGTAGAGCTAATAGAGCATATGAATTGGGCTAAGTTCGTTCTTGATGAATTGGTAATTGGAATAAGAAATGCCCAAATGATGAAAGATGAGCAAGTGAATGGCTGTGTTGTCTTTTTGATGGTAAGGAGTCACTTAAATTGCAATTGTAAAATTAGCTTTGGTTTATGTCTAACTTGTTACATAAATGCAGCTATTCTACATGGAGCACTTCTCCATTCATGGCGATGCATATATCCCTTTGCATATCCGTGCAAAACCTCGGATACAATTCTGGGGCAATGATAGACTGCAAAGAAGGATCAGTAGACTAAAACATCTTGGTGTCATGGATGGAATAGAGGTAAATTTTTTTTTTTGGCACAAAATTTTGGTGGTTGGATTTTTTCCTTTATTTCATTTTGTTACCAGAAATAGGCATATAAATGAAGGATAATTATATACATTCATTACAGGTTGAGGTAATTGCGGATGATTCTGTTTGTTACACTGCTCAGCATGGGGAAGAAAGTCAAAACTGTAACCTTGGAAAAAGGATGAACGAAGTTGAAGATTCCACCAGGGAGTTGAAAGAGGAATACAAAGAAATTCAGGATTCAATGTGTAACATGGCACAGTCGTTGAAGACAATGCAAGATGCAATAATTAGTGAGATGAAAAGATTTATAGAAAGAGTTGGGGACAAAGAAGCGACTGCAATTAGTTTAGGGGAAGGGAATGGAATGCTGTTAACAGCAAAAATGGCGTGTGCAAGAACTATTTAAGGAAGTACAAGCCAAAATGCAACCCTATTTGTTTTAAAGAGCCTATTGCATGGAATATACTCCCTCAAACAGAAAACCAAGAAAATGATCTAACATCCAGATTTGTTGAATATGAGAGGGATACTTCCATAGATGTGACTTCTCCAGTGAAGGTGGACAATGTGGAGGTAGTAGCTGAAAAGGAAGCCTCACTCAGGGTGTCTTCAATGGATGACAAAATGCCCAGAAAAACTTGCATCAATAAGGCTCTTGGACTTGCAAATCCGGATTCAGAGATGTCTTCCACAGGGTCTGTGAAGGCTAGGCTATTAAATATGACTAGTCAGGGGGTTGTACCAAAGCATAAAATTCAAATCTCCCCAGCGAGCAAGAGACTTTTCAAGAAGAAGAATGCTTCTCCAAAGTCTAAAAAGGTAGCTTTTGTTGTGTGTCTTTGACTCGAACAAAGGTTACCTGCATAATTACCGATGATAGTTTAAGGTGATTAGAATTCTACTAAAGTTTCAATTTCAACAGGCCCGGTGCTGCAAGAAGAGGAAGCAACCATGCAATGGCGATAATCCAGATTGTCCAATCGAAATAGTACGTAAATAATTATAAAAATGATTTGCATGTTACTGTTTGATATTTATGTCTAAACAAGTGGCTAACCATACTTATTATAGGGAGATAATAGTACTAGAGATGGGGAATTACCACCGGAAACACGTGCAAGACTAATTGATTTGCTTTTTGATAACAGATTGCCAAGATAGTAAGTTTGACTTTGGGTTTTTGTAGTTGATAATTGAAAGATTAATTGTATAGATTAATATGTATTATTTATGCAGCACCACTTTAGCATCAATGTTAGGACAGAAGGCTACCCGATCGCAATTGAGGTCTCTTAGGCCTGGCCGTTGGATCCACGCAGAGGTGAAACCACTCTGATTTTGTCAATATTGGTATTTTGGTATTTAAAAATGGATATGTCAATTAGAAAGGTCTTAGCATGCGGGAGATTTTTTTTATTCTTTTTGCCATAGGTATTGAGTTGTTATAGTGCATTATTAACACTCAGAGGGAGAAGGGATTTGAAAGGCTCCCGGAGAGTTTGGTACCTACCAGCTTACTTAGAGGTGAAAATATTAAGGCTACTCGTTATAAAATTCATCATTGTACCCCTTTTATTTTAATTATAAGAAGTTCTGCTAGGTAATGATTTTTTTAATTAAAGACACATAGTATAATACTGCAGCAATTGATTCTTCATGATACTATTCGTCCCGAAGGCATATACGGGAACTATCTAACTGAATCAAGTTTCGGGGGCCCTATCAATGAGTGCGAGAAGGTAAAGCGCATGAGATAACTAGATTGAATTATGATGTCTCAAATTGATTGCTAATTGGACTCTTTTTGGTTAACTTGTGTTAGATTTGTTTACCCATGAACTGGAACAAGGAACATTGGTACTTATGTATCATAGACATAATTAGCCGTCAAGTTTTCATTTGCGACTCTGCACCTGATAGCAATGCTGTTAACAAAGAAAGGGAGAATAATGCCAAGATTGTTGTGAGTGTCAACTAGGTGCTTAATCTTGTTACATTTCCTGTAACTAGAACTACACAATGATTGATGTCTCCAATTAATGATATTTGAGCAGTGTGCAGCGATTGAAGAGGCACTGTCATATGGATTTGGCCATGGAAATAAAGGAGATGTGAACAACTACAAATTTACTATGCCTGAAAATTGTCCCAAACAGGGCAATGGGTAGGAGTTATTGTTACTTTACCATAAGACGAATTTATTTAATGTGACTTGATCTGGAAAATTAATTTTTTTTCCTTGTTCAGCAATGATTGCGGGATTTACATTGCAAAATTCATGGAACATTGTGGTGATGTTAAGTCTGGCTTCAAGTTGCATGTAAGCTAACTAAGGAATGAGCAATTTGATTTATTTGTTCTCTTTATCTATATTTTACTATTGCATTCAACTAAGAATGAAAGGTGATGTATGTTAAAAGGTGACAAGTTTGGATCGTCTGAGGATTGCATTTGACCTTTTCCTGGACTTAGGCAATGAAGTTCGACACCTCTGCGTGTATGATTTCGCCGGATTGGAGAACTTGTTCGGATGATTACGTTGTAAACTCATGTGGAGCTCAACAAGTTGCAAGATTTTAGAAAATTAATTGTACATGTTTTTTGCCGTGATATTAGATGCGCATGATGAGTAACTATATCTTTGTTGGTGGCTTGTTATTGGTCTTTTGTAATTTGATTGGTCAGGCCGTTATTGGTTTTTTGTAATTTGGATGACTATGTTATTGGTCTTTTGTAATTTGGTGGCTTACACGTTCTATCAAATTAATGACACACAAATTAATGACAACAAGTTGATATTTATTTACATTAATTTTTTTTAAACTAAGCACCTAATAACCTCTAAAATATCACAATCAAAATTCTGTCATGATCAAAGTTACTGCAGGCAGCAGCATTAAAAACGAGAGTGACGGTTACTGCAGAAATTGAATTTTATTTTCCTCTTATTACAGTACAAAGTTTTACAGCCTTCTTCTCCTTCTACCACCAATCATCGAGTGCTATCAGTAACATGAATAAAGGTGTCATTGAATGAAGCAAAAATGTTGGCAACCCCAAAAACTTGCTCTCCGTCCCTCACAGCAGGGCCGAGGGTCACGTTCTCTTCCTTTGGCTCCCTTGTCTAGAAGAAACGACATGATGTTAACTGCAACACACTTCCTTGTCCAGAAGGCATTCTCTTCCTTTGGCTCCCTCAAGAGTAATGACCTCAACCCCACTTCCTTTAACCGCAACACGCTTCAAATTTGAAGTTACAAATGCATTGATATCTGGGTTGCACTTTGAATTTGAAGTCACAATTGTATGCAATGATGGAGCTTTGCTCCAATCGGTGCTGAAAGTGACATATCAACTTTTGTGTACAATCCTATTTACCAAAGCCTGACCTGCAATAATGACATTTGGGAGCAAGAAGCACGTTATACACCAGATTTGTGGGATTAAAATGAGTTTTTTTTAATACAGCTGTTATCATTTAGCCATTAAAAAATATTTCATTATACACCAAACAAACAACTAAATAAATATTTCTAATTCAAATAGGCTATAGGTGCAGCTGCATATTATAGATCACAATCGATGAAAGTTTGGAGTCCGGATCTATTAAGGTAGTTGCAAGGAGTCCATCCAATTCATCTTTATCACTCAACATCACTGCACATATAATGGCCGGAAAAAAGTACTACGTTGTTTTCTCCGGTAGGAGAATCGGTGTGATGCAAACTTGGGTTGAATGTCAAGCTGCCACGAACAGGTACAACGGAGCAGTTTTTCAATCCTATAGATCATTCCTGGAGGCAGATGCGGCATGGAGGGCTTATACCGACCATACCTCAACAATTACCCCAAATGTCCGTCAGCCCACTGATCGTCCTGTTGTGCATCCATTTGCAAACACACCACAACATAACTATCCTAATGCCCCACTAGGTCCCTCCACATATTGGCCTTCATCTTCAGCCATCACTCACTGCTCAACAACTGCATCAGCAAGATCTCCGACCAGCAGTGTTAAGGGGAGGACCTCGAAGCCCGCTTCCATCTGTCTCAACTGCCTCATCAGTCTCATAGTTCTCATAAGTCTCATTTATCTCATATTTCTCTTCCGCAAACAAGTGGAACCATCACCAATGTCTCTATCATCCAGATTTGATGCCCCTAAATGTGATTCGAAGTAGCTCCATGGTCAAATGGGTTTGAAGATCAATATACTATTTAAACATTCAGTTGTAAAAGAGTAAAACTAAGGCTAGCAGTATGGTTACCATGTTTTCCTGGTTGAGAAATCTGGAAATCCCGACGCACTAGATGACTCTTCTGCTTGATGGAATGCTCCTCTCACCTTGTTCATGATCTTAATTATTATGTGATTTGTCTGCAAAATGTTAATCAAGAGCTGCATAATATCTATATATATACATGTGTCCCGATGATTGGGAGGAAACCAAACTAAAGGCGCCAGCAGCGTAAAATGAAAATTTTAGGGAAATGGCGCCATAAAATTGGTAGTCAAATTTTCAATTCAATGGATAGATTTTCAAATTTTCATTCACCACGCGGCGACTAATTTTTGAATTTTCATTCCAAATTTTAAATTTGCATAGCCGGTCTACTATTGTATGCAAGTAATGTCAATAGATGTATGCTACAAACATATAATTAAATAGTGTCAAGGGCCCTAATTAAAATTGACTTGCATGATTTACCATGTTGCAACGTCCTAATCGGAATAGATAAATTACTAAATTAGTATAGATAAACTATCATAATGCACAATTGATATAGTTGACAGTTAGATTATGGTAAATAAAAAAAAGTCAGTGACATTCAAGAGGTTACAAGATGAAATTGAGAATTGCAAAGTTTTTAATTTTTTGAAAAAAAACATATAATTTTTTGACATATAATCTAGCTAAAAATCGATCTGAACGTGTCAGACATATATTCGATCTGAAAAATTATTAAATTTAATAGAATTACAAAAAAAAAATAGATTATGCATTGTAAATTGAAGATGTACGAGGGAATATGTAGTTGAATTATTATCAATCAAGAATCTTAAGGGGCCCTAATTAAAATTTACTTGCATGATTTACCATGTTGCAATGCCCTAATTGGAATAGATAAATGACTAAATTAGTATAGATAAACCATCATAAAGTATAGTTGACACTTATATTGTCAATCAAGAATCTTAATTTGCCCGAATTATATTTGAAATCGGGAATTGCTATGTTGCAATGTCTAAATTAGGGGTGAGCAAATTCGATACATATCAAACTCATGACCGAATTCAGATTATGAATTTGGTAGTTTGAAATCGGCTATTTGGTAATTTGGTACAAATTCAATACGTATCGAATTCATCGAATTCTAATATGGCATGAAATAGGTAATGAGATTATGAATTTGGTAATAACCAATTTCGCATTCAAATTCGGTAATATGAAATAGGGTACCGCATTACCGCATTCGAATACCAAATTAGTTTATAAAATTCGGTTCATCTATACATAAATGCTATTTAGTATTATATTATATAGGTAAATGCTATTAATAAAAGTTATTATATGGTATTATCATGTACTTATAATAATAATAATAATATATAATAATGTACAACATATAATTTTAGTCTACGGTTTATTATCACTAATCATTGTATAGTCTAAGGTTTATTCTAGTTTAAATTAATCACTTTTTATGTGTTCCTTAAATCATAGACTAAGGATTCTACGTATAAGCGATGAAATAAATGCCAATTAAATTAAAGTTCATATTGATTAGAACATATGTAATGTGTTAAATTATTCATAAATTTGGGGATTCACATCAGTAATAATTTTTAAAAAATCGATTTTTTTTTTATAAATGAATTCAGTTAACCGAATTCATTACCATTTTCGAATTCGAAAGGGGTTGCAAAATGAATTCGGTTATAATCAATTCGAAATTGAAAATGGTTTAGATTTCTATAAGTCAAATAACCGAATTCACCGAATTCAACTAACCAGATTATCGAATTTGCACCATTTCCTCACCCCTACAATCAATTGGAATTCCATTTGATTAAATTGATCAATTTGTATAGAGGAAACCATAAATAGATGATAGGTTGAATTGAATTTATGGGGTTGACAGTCAGAAGATCTTCAAATCTTAAAAGAACTGAATTGCTAGCTTGTCGAATAAATGATAATAATTTCCCGCGATTTCAATTGATTGGAGATGTTGGGCAAGTATCATGGAATTGGAAAGCAATTTAATGAAATTACAGGACAAGTAAAAAAAAGATTACTTGCTTGCCAAATAAATGATACGTCTTTCCCTTGTTTCAAAACCCGAAGTCTATTCAAAATAAATACACTGTTTATGAAGGGGAGGAAACACCCAACAACCACTATATGTGTAGCTTAAAACATATGATCTCCATGGAATAGATAAATAGTGGTCCATGTATGGGCAATTGGCAACCACGACAATGAGCTTGTGAGTGGGAGACGAGCAGGTTGATCTAGAAAGAAAGGTGGATTCCAAGAAGGTAACTCTAATCTGAATCTTAATTTTTTTGACATTTTGTTCCTTGTGGCTTGTTCATGTTTCCCTGTGTACTATTTGAATAGATACTTCAAGAAAAAAAAATTGGCTTCGGATAGATAAATATTTTACCTTCAAAAAAAAAAAGAATAGACAAATATTTAACCTGCAAAAAAAAAACAGAGGAAACAAATATTATGCCTGAAAAAAAAGAATAGACAAATATTTCACTACAAAGAATCGAAAATGAGCCAACCATGAATCATGGCGGGCCTGGAACTGTATTAGGAGATTGGTAGTGGACTGTGTTTTTGGGCCGGCTAAACTATTTCTTATAAGCCAAGAAAAATACACTAGTTTCCCTTTAAATACACTTCAAATTTTTTGTTTACACGTTAGCAGAATGTTTTGTATTCTTTTCCATGCAAACTTCGCAAACACATTGATGGGGTTTCTAGTTGGATGCATTTTGAAAATAATGGCTTTCAAAACATGTATAATAGTCTGTAATGAGGACCCCTTAACATAAGATAGGACCTGTGGTGTTGAGTACAGCGTAAACATACGATGCAATCTGCTAATGATCCGAACGGAAAGCGACCAGTGCAAGATTCATGGAAAGATTTGACCATGTGGGACGCCATTGATGAATTTGAAATATCAGAAACTGAAGAGGGAACACAAGCAATGTCTGTTAGGGGACAGCTCCATGAAGGAGTGCAAGACTTCAACTATGAGGACTTAGATGAACGAGATGTGATGTCAATGAAGTTCAATACGGAAAACGAAGCTGAAGCCTTCTACGTGATGCTTGGTCGAGCAACAGGATTCAGTGTCCGCAAGAGTTATAAGCTAAAGGACCCCGAAACTGGTCGGGTCAGATATAGGCAATGGGTGTGTAGTAGGCACGGGCTCCGGGATGAGAAACACATACAAAGAGAGGATCGGCAAAGAGAGCCAAAGGCGGTCACAAGAGTTGATTGTAAGGCATGTTTCAAAGTAAGGCTTTCAGTTGAGGAGGACAAGTATGTGGTCAGTAATATTGTAATGCGTCACAACCACAAATTAGCAAGCCCAACAAGTACGAAGTTCCTAAAATCCCACCGCCACATCTCAGAAGCCGACTATGCTCAAGCGCACGTTCTTCGTCGTGTTGGAATGAAGACAAGTCAGATTATGAAGTTGTTCGTGCTTCAATGCGGTGGGTATAACAATGTTCCTTTCACTATCAAGGACCTATATAATAAGATGAATTCAGAAAGGATGGAAGAGATCGCGGATGGCGACGCAGAAGGGGCCTTTGCATACCTATTTGGTAAGAAAGATGTAGATCCGAACTTGTATTTCAATTTCACAGTTGATAGTGAAGGGAGACTATCAAGGTTGTTCTGGAGCGATTCCAGGTCACGTGAGGACTACAGATGCTTTGGTGATGTTCTTGTATTTGACAGCACCTATAATACAAACAAATACTTGCACCCTCTTGTGGTCATGTGCGGCATCAACAATCACTTCTCCACGTCCATATTTGCATGCTCAACTGTACGCGAGGAAGACGAAGGGGCATATGAATGGGTCCTTAACACTTTCTTGGAGGCGATGGATGGGAAAAAACCCATATCGGTCGTGACTGATGGCGCTCCACAAATGAGAAAAGCCATAAAAAAATGTCTCCCCAACACGAAGCACAGATTGTGCTGCTGGCATTTGAACCAAAACCTTAACTCACATGTAGGTAATGAGGATTTCAGAGCAGGATTTAAAGATTGTATGTACAACAACTGTTCTATAGACAAATTTGAAGCAAAGTGGGCCAAACTGGTATGTTCGTTCAATATGGAGAACAATGACTGGGTTAACCAAGTGTATAGAAAGAGGAAGCGTTGGGCACTAGCATACTTAAGGGGCTATTTTTTCGGTGGCATGCGAAGTACACAGAGGTGCGAGAGGATGCACGCTATGTTAAAGATATACCTTCATAGGGAGTTAAGGCTATTTGAGACTCTTAGAGCTTTTGATTTGGCCAATGCATGGCTTCGCCATGAGGAGGCAAGAATGAATGTTGAGACAGAGCACACTAGTCTACTACCAGCAACCGAGACCCACTACTTGGAGCAGCATGCAGCAGAAGTTTTCACTCGAAGGATCTTTCTCAAGGTTAGAGCTGAGATGAGGAGCCAGGGGTTATACTTCAGATATAATGCCATGGATGATGGAGTCCAGTGCATTCATTTTATTTCCCATTCCTATTCAAATAAGGAGTGGAGGGTTTTATACAATAGAACTTCTGGCATAATGAGTTGTTCATGCCTGCAAATGAAGACCGTAGGACTTCCTTGTAGTCACATGTTTAGGATAATGGTGATAGAAGGAATGAAGAAAATTCCACCTAATTGCATTATGCAGAGATGGATGAGAGATGCAAGACGTGGGAGGAGTGGCAGTCTACGGGAAAGATCAGAGGTCACTAATGTTAATGAAATGGCAAGGTATGCTCGTTTGTCTAGTGGTTGCAATACCATGTGCTACTATGGGGCAAAGACTACTACTGGATACACTCGATTATTGAATGTAATAGACATACAAACTGCCGAAATGAAGACCCTATCCTTAGAAGAATCTACTGCTACGGGCAGCTCATCACAAGCGCATAGAAAGGGAGATGCATCTGGTAAAGTGGGTATCGGTGATCCTCATGCAAACAGGCCGAGGGGTGATCAGAGAACTAAAGGAAAAGAAAGACACATCCGCAACAAATGTGGAAATTGCGGGTTAGTTTTAATAGTTGTTATAAGTTTTCGACTTTTCATATTCTGTAGTTTCTATGGCGTGTTCATATTTTTGTAGTTTCTATGGCATGTTTTTTCAGTGGTTTCATGTATATTCTAACTTTTTGTGGCAGTGGAAGGGAAGGCCATAATAAGAGAACTTGTCCCCTGCATATAGAAAATCCCAACGACGACTTGTCTCACGCTCTGGGCATGTCTCCAGACATCTTTGAGGGTAATACAAGTGCCGCTTGGGTGAGGGGGGGAATGAACATGCATTTTAACTCGGACAATGACTGGGATCAATTGGACCATCAGGTGGGTTGTCCAATTTGTCTTTCTAGAAAATGTTTTTTTTTGTTTTTTTGGATACTATATTGTAAGGTGGCTATAAAATGTTATTTTTTATGTTTTTAATCATCACGGTGGATTTGTTTATGCCCTTTAATGTTAGTTGCATGATGTTGGAGTAAAGCAGGGGTTGGAGCCAATTCACGGATTCCAACAATCGGTGGACACTACGAATTATACATGGCTGAACAATGGTAATCTTTCTAATTACCAACCAGTAGATGACGAGGAGGAGGAAGACATTGACTTGAATAGAGATATCATGTATCCAGCTTGGTGAAGGGATGTAATAGTGTATTTGATGTTTGTTTTTTAAACAATATGTTGGGTTACACCTTTTTACTTTATCATCAATTGCATTTTTTGCTTGCTTGTTTCAATGGATTTGCTATCATTAGATAATCCTATCACAACAAAATTTTTTAATTCAACACTTACTTTTAAGTGTAAATTTTGGGGGAGAAGTGGGACTGTGGATAGGCTAAACAGAGCGTGTTTTAAGGAGGGAGAAGAAAGGAGAAAGAATAGCAAAGAATTTTCTGCTGAAACAAACAAAGAAATGTCTTGCAATGCACCTTCACTTAGTTTTGGGCTTGGTTTCAGAACACCCAAATTCGCTTCTCCTTTCCTTCCTTCGCCCTTGCCGCTTTCCTCGTTCTCGACCCAATGGCAGCCTAACGCTCTCTCCATTGAAGCCAAGGCCGGAACCCGCAGAGAGGACCGCACTGCCCGCCATTCGCGCATCCGTAAGAAGGTTGAAGGGACACCGGAAAGACCAAGACTGTCTGTATTTTGATCCAATAAGCATCTGTCTGTTCAGGTAATTGATGACTCGAAGATGCATACTCTTGCTTCTGCTTCAACAATGCAAAAGCCAATCTCCGATTATCTCAATTATAGCTCTGCTCCCACTATTGATGTGGCGAAGAAAGTGGGCAAAGCAATTGCAAAGTCCTGTCTTGAGAAAGGGATTACAAAAGTGGCCTTCGACCGAGGTGGCTACCCTTATCATGGACGTATTCAAGCACTTGCTGATGCTGCTCGGGAACATGGTCTCCAATTTTAGGCCTTGGATGTAGTATCAACTCTATCAACTTTTCTATTATGCCGTTGTCTTTTCACTACCCTTTCTGTAATGGTATCTCTTTGAGGTGCCTTGACTTGGATTCACTGTTTGTGCAAATGTAACTTGTAGGGGCTTTGTTCTTCATGAACCTTTTTCCTCAAGTTAAAAGAAGTTGGAGAAAAAAAAAGTGTAAATTTTGATTTTTACTGTGACTTGATTATCCTTATCATTACATCATTTTAATATTTAAAAATTTGCAAATTTTGACACTAATTTACTGGTCAAATTTGTGATTTATAGTTTGTCATGTCCAGTATAACTAGTTGCAGAGTTAGAATTTAAATTCATAACCATCTAGTTATTTTAATAGTTCAAACGTTCAATCTTTGAAACTTTTGTATTATGTGATTTATGTTTATGATTATTTTATCTACAATCTCAATTCTAGTTTCTTGGTGTATTATGTTAATTATATTTGTGATTACTCATCTACAAATTTGATATCGATTTGAAAGTCACCATGTTACGTATAAGTTTACTTATCTAATTTCTAAATTAAAATTAAAATCTACCAGGTCAATTATGTCACGATTCTGGTTTTTTGTAACATTATGTTAATTATGTTTCTAATTATTCATCTACAATTTTGATTCCAATTAAAAAATCACTATCTATGAGCACTTAGTTAGAGGGATCGCTGTTAGTATAAACTTTTTAAAATCATTTTCTAAACTTTCGATTTTATCCTTAGGGAAAAACTTTTAATTTTTCCTCTAATTGCTTAATCACATTTTGCCAATATAACTACCCTAAGTATTGTAATTACCAAATTACTATAACCTTATGAACCAAAATTCTTCAATAAATTATTGTGAAAAATAAATTTTTTATACAAATTAATTCTTTTTATTTATTTATGTATATAATTACTCATCTACGCTAACTAACAATTAAAGTTAATCCTTAAGATTGAAGTACACATAAATACATTTATGGGCTTTTAACTTATCAAGGGTAAATGCAATAAAGAAAAATCGCTTTTGAACTAATGAACGGAATTAAAAAAATTGAATGGCAAAAATTGGATAAATTACTTTTAAAAAAGGGAAAAAAAGAAGAAGGGACAGCAAATGTGAAGATTGTGCAAATGTAGATACATTTTAGTATAATAGAATACTTAGTGAATGTAGGTGCATTGTTATCTATACTATATATAAAGTTTGAGGAAGGGATTTGGAGTTAACATTTTATGAACATTTTTTATCCTTATAAAAATTAATTTTACTTTAACTATCTATAACTACTCATCGCTACTTTTACTTCTAACTATTATTATAACTAACAATTAAAGTTTGTTTCAATAATAAAAATTTTATTTAAAATATATTATCATAAATATTATATATTTTTTGATTGCACGCACAATATGAAAAAACGAAGCTGGATATGATTAATAGTCCTAGGATTAATAGTCCTATGATTAATAGTCCTTAAATCAATAGGACTAAATGCGCTTAATCAATAGTCCCAAGGATTATTGCATCTGACCAATTTTTCCAAATCTTCCAGCTCTTTGCAGCTTGTTTCCTGCTAATTAGGCATGGGGAGCTACTCTCCAATTAATGATAATTCTTTAATGCATACAAATGCCCGCAACTTGTTTCCTGCCAATCAGGCATGGGGAGCTACTCCAGAATTAATGATAATTTTTGGGTGCATACAAAAGTCCATAAGTTGTTGAGGGGCATACATGTTATTTATCCTAAAAGTACAATGGACATGGTGAAACTTCTTCTACCAGGTTCCGGTCACTACTTTTAATAACCTTTCTTCACCCAGGCCCACAATGCTGAGTTGTCCTAATTTCCTTGGCTCTTCCCACCGTGCATAAGCAGGTCAGCTTTCCACCATAGATGGAACCATGATATCTTTTGGCACAACAATTGGACTGTCACTTCAATCAAGGCAAAAGTGAGCTTACATTCCCATCACCATTGTGGCCTGTTTCCCTGCCGTCATCTTCTTCCGGTTGCACCTTCCTTTGCTTTTACAAACGGTCCTTTTCCATTCTCGACCAGGCATGTTTGGGGGCTACCATCTATTGGCAGATGACATGGCTTGACCTCCTTCCACATCCACAATATGCTGCTCTACTTGATTTACTGTTGCGTGACTTTATCAAAAGTTGTTTGCATGAGATTTCTTTTTCCCTTTTATGCTTGAAATTTTAATTTCACCTTGTGAGTTTCTTGTTTACTACATATTTCTTGTTCAACGTCAATGAGCAAACTTAGTCCAATTTTATTACTACCGAGTTGAGTCATATCAGATGCTCTCCCAAAGCTTCTTTCCTTGCCTCTGGTGTGGTCGCTTTCTGAAAGCGAGGACAAGCAGGCTAAGGCAGAGAGTCCAAGAGAACGCACTAACCGATATACTGCTTATCGCTTTAGTCGGATGCTTTCCCAAAGCATCCTTCACTTACTTTTCAACCAGTCAGTCGGAAGCTTTTCCAAACCTTCCTTTCTGCCTTTCTAACTCATGTTTGTGATTACTTGATAATGGACAGCTGCAACCACCGAGTTTTGAGTCAGTAGTCAAGAATTAAATTTCTCTTCGAATTGAAGGTCGGAGATTCCAACCTTACTTACAGTGAAAGCAATCCAAAGAAGGTATTAGAGTACCTCTGAAAAGATATACAGTCATGATATGGCCCTAAACTGACTAATTTAATGGGATTATCGCCCATGACGCCCGCTTAAATATAATAGATCCCACGGCCCTAAGGCCCAAAGTAATATCCCAATCTCAACCTAGTGCGTTATGTAGCAATACAGATAATATTTTATGCCTAGCTAAATAAGTTTTATAAGTTTACTTGATTATAAGTTATCACTAGAAAATTGGCCTTTTTTGGAT
The DNA here is from genome assembly GCF_003713205.1 of Coffea eugenioides. Taxonomy (NCBI): domain Eukaryota; kingdom Viridiplantae; phylum Streptophyta; class Magnoliopsida; order Gentianales; family Rubiaceae; genus Coffea; species Coffea eugenioides. The sequence continues at coordinate 10,444,371 of NC_040044.1, forward strand.
GTACTATTGTACTTCATTAGCACTCCAATTAGCCCTCTTATCCCAAATAATCAATATATATTGGGACATTGCCGCCTCATTCACCAATCATCACATTTTATTTGCGACTAATAGCAGACCTGCAATAGTTATAGTGGTTCCACATCTGAAAATTGATCGATAACAAAAGCAGAGCAGCAGATGGGATTCTGGGACTTGATCAACTCAACAACTGAAGCCGGGAAGCGAAACGCACCCGCTCCAACGGCCGTCATAGATGCATGCAAAGCCTCCTACGGTTACAGCTCTGCCGTCGTTGGCAACATCGATAAGGCCGTCAGAGTCAACTGGATGCAGGCGCTCAATGACTACATGCCCAGCGAGGAAACCCGGTCAATGATCGGCCTTTTCGCTTCCAAGTTCGCCCAAAATGCTGCTCGTCATGCTCTCCGGGAATTGATCCCTGGTGGAAAAACAGTGGCTAAAATTATTTCTGAGACAATGAATGATGTGAAATCTGAGAATCTCAGCAAACAAAAGAAGTGACCCAAGTTACTGGAGGTGGTGGCGGAGGGAAAGTCTCCGCTGATAAGGTATCAAGTTTCTAGCAACTTAAGCCTGGCAACTCACCTGGAGGACACAAAAGATCTTAGCTCAATGTTTAGGAAATGCTCATTTGACTGTTTGCCTTCTGAAGTGAATAGACTCAGTGCAAAACTGAGTGGATTAGCTATGCTTATACTATGATGAGGAACTCTAAACTCCTCAGTGGCCTATTCCACTTTTGTAAAGTCCAAGTTTGAGCCCTTGCTCATATAATGTAATGTCTTCTTCATTATTATAAATAAAATTTCTATCGTTTTTGAAAAACAGAGGTTTGGAAATGGGGTCAGCTGACAAGGGAAACTTTGTGGAATCAAGTGCAAATCAGACGCCAGAAGATGTGCTTCGCATTTTCATGATGAAGGAGTTTATGGGCAGGCGTTTTGCTGATGACTTGGTACTTCCTCAGATTAAGCATGGCATCAAAACCAAGTAAATGGCTGCAATAAGGTCTTTGATCATTAAAAGTAAGGCTTTGCCCTTTCCTACTGATGGAGTAATATGCTTTTCTGATTTCTGTAGTCTACTCTGGTGTGTTTCAGCAATATGTAAATAGTACTAGAAGTTTTTTCTTGAATCCAGCTCCTTCAAGCCCTTTTTCTGCGTCTTCCTAATGAACTTGTGAAGTTTCCGGAAATTATAAGAAGAAAAGAAAAAAGTTTGAAGGATAAAAAAAAAAATATCTGCGACTAATATTTTCTACGTCAATAAATATATTAATGGATTTGGATGAATATGACACATTATCTTAATTTTAATTTTAACAAAATATTTTGAACATGTAACATACGTCTAAATCCGTAAGTGTATCCATTAATTATTAATGTGTGAAAGATTTATTCTTTTATCTGAGCATTATTAGAATTGGCGTATGAAATGGGAATAAAATATGAGAGACCTAGTAAAAGAGCAGCCAAAAAGAGAAAGAAAAAAAAAAAAAAAAAAGGGAATTTGGTAGGCAAAGGTTGACAACGGCTCAATGAAATGAAAGGAGTACGTTGCTGGTTTCCTTCGAATTGGATGCTTTCCATACAATGGCCTGAGCCATTTCTGGATCGGGTCTACATCGAATCATATGCTTTCCAGATAGGAAGAGCTTATCGAACAGAAAAAGGAGTACATTTTATTGGACACAGGCTAAAGAAAGGGGAATCTTGGTCAAGAGTAAATGTTAGCCCAAGAATAAATTTACTGTGTATACATTGGCATATGACAATGATACATTCGTTTCACATTGCTTTCATTGCAACATGCAGAGTACTATTCTCTGTCCCGGAGAGAATCAAACGGAGCCCATCCCTTATTTGTACAATGTGCTCAGAAAACAAAAGGCCGATGGGTTATTTATTTATTTGTTTGTTTATCTTGAAAAAGAACCTAGGGTCGGTACAATATTTATCGATTCCTACAATTTCTTTATGAGTGTGTTATGAAATAAAATGGTTATTGGAAGTGATTTTTTTTTAAATTGTACGTATATCTCATTCTCATGTAACTTTTAATTTAAAGTGAGACACTAATAGAGGTCAAAACATAAATTCACTAGGAAGAAAAATTATCAAGGCAACATAAAATAGAAAACAAGTTGCTCTATGTTCTTTTAATCATTAAAGAAGAAAAATCTAGAGTATAAGAATAAATCTAGAATATATATATAGATATAGACACACACATACATATACATATAAGTTTGACTTGCTCAAGGCCTAGTTGTTTGGTTTATTGCTTTTCGGATTTGTCAAGAATCCAACTAAACATTGTTCCTTCTCCTTTGGTGATTTCTGATCTCTAGCACAAAAGATACGATGCCCACTCACAGCGCTACGCAGCTGTCCAACTGACACTTGCTTTTCGTGGCCGGCGCAAATTCGAACAAGTTATCAAATGGAATAAGATGTGCTAGTTATGGAATTTCCTTTGGCACAGCTTTGTGGCTTAGAATATCTATCTATATATACAAGTGACTCCACTACGTAAATTGCATCAAAAGGCTTCTTCGTGTACAAATAAATAGAGCAGAGATCGAGAGAGAGAGCAAGAGCAAGAGCAAGAGCGGAAAGAAAATAGCCATGTCCAGCGTGAAGAGCCTGGATAGAGCCTTTAAAGTCGATCGAGCTATTAATAATGCATCCAAAAACTTCGTGATCATCAGATTTGTAGATCGAGGTTACTCGGATTCCGGGAAGGTACATCATCTCCGGCACCCTCAATATCTATAAGCGGTTGGCTGCAACACAACATAATTGTTTTATTGAATTTTTTCAATGGGTGTCCATTAAATACTCATTAGCGCATCTAGATTACACTTAAATTGCTATATGAATATACATAAGTACGATTATTATGCCCTCTGCATTTAGATACTTTTCTAAATTAATTACATTTTTTTCAAAAACAAAATAAATACTTGAAACCCTTCTTAATGAGTGTCCCGATTTTTTTTTTTCACTTTATGTTTCAGAAAGGAAAAGTAACTTTTTTATGGTAAGCTTTATGTGTAAAGTTCCTATATATCTATCCATATAAGCAAAAGGATGATTTTTTTTTTTTTGTTTCCAGAAATTTGTATTGTAACCTTGCAATTAAAGCCACAATTTGATTCTCGAATTTCGAAGAAGTTGACGAAGTTAAACAGGACGTAGTTGTGCTCTCGAATCCGCAGTGTTGATCCAATAGAATTTTGAGAGATTTATCAACTATTTTGGTGTTTTAAATATACTCATCCAAAAGAAATTTTTATGTTTCAATGTTTAGAAGATTTTTTATTTAAAATATTCTCGTTAAAGGAAACTATTATTTCTAGCATTATATCATAAAATTACTTTTTCACTCATGGAAATAGAACTCAGCAAATATTCGTTGCACCAGAGAATGACGAATCAAACCCTAAAAAATGGTTATGTATTTGTGCCCCTAACCACCTGTCATCTTGTTGTCTATTTGCAGGTCACTGACTGGGTAGCATATTATTCCAGGATCCTAAGCTTTTTCTCAGACATATACGAGGTGGAAAAGAAAGATGTACCTGAACATGTAGCTCGCTATAGCTTGTCCGATCCAGACACGATATTATTCTTCTACAAGGGAAGTGCAGTATATCGTCTCTCTACATCCGAAATTTTGACTACTATGAACTCTAAGGATTTCTTCGACACTACATTTGAAATCATGAGTAAGGTGCTTCAGCCGAGGAGGTGAAGGGCCGAGGGTTTCAGATATGTGCCTTTAATTTCCGGTCAGGATCATGCGCACCAGGTTGCCTGCTATAACTATTAGTGTGTTGTGGCACAACTCCAATAGGAGTTTGTGTGTAAAACGCAAATCTGTCTCTGTTTCTTGTCTTAGCCTTGCAGATTAAATAAACTGTCGGGATTACCCTGCAAACATATGGATTACGTTATAATATAAGATTAGTACTTGGTTTGATTTGTTGTTTGGTATGTACTTAGTGGCTTGTTGTTAAGGCCTGATCTGAAGTGGTAGCATATGAAAATGAAACGATTTCACACAATTTCATTACGCATTCTGTTCTTTTACCTGGAAGCGTGCTTGAGGACCCGGACCTGATCAAACTATAAGGTCATCTCCTTCCTGATCTCATACCAAAAGGATTTTGAACAAGAACAATTCAAGAAGTGGATCTTTCTTTAAAAATTCAACAGTACGCGAGAACGATAAAATACAATTTATTTATTTTTGGGTTAAATTTTGCATTCTAGCTAGTACTTTTACAAAAAAAAAAAAAAAAAAAAAAAAAAAGTGAAACCATTAATATTCACTGTTTTGAATTCTTCATGGATTTTTCAAAAGGTGATAATATCTAAATATGAAATTTTCATGTCACGGCTGTGGTTCTGAGATGTACAAGTTCTTCATTTTTGTCTACAACATCTAACCCCTCTCTTGTTCCTTGCTCTTAGAACTTTTAACCAACACTGAATCACTTGATAACAAATCAACTTAGATGGCCATTTTTATTTTTTTTTTGGCTGGTAAAGGCCCTAATTCCTTGCCTTCCTAATGTGGTAGACATTGGCCGAAAGTGATAGTCTCCAAATAAAAAAAAAAGTGGCCATCGAAAGTTTAGTATGTGCGAAATGCATAATAAATGGGCTGTTCTTGGTTGCTTTAACTTTTGTAAATATATATATATAAAAGCTAATCAATTAGGATTAATACGTAAATTTTGAGTTTTAGATTTTTTTTTTTTCTACCTAGTGACAAATCTAATACGCTTGTACCAAAAAAAATCTAAAATCTAGATAAGAAGCAAATGAAAACATCAAAAAAATTCATTTTCAATATTAGGATATAGGAGATCATATCTAAGTGCTATCCTCTCAAAACTAGTGTTTTCAAACTCGGATTGTTCGACTCATTCGACTGTGAACGGGATAGGTGTCTAGTGCCAGTTTACTTTAAGAAGGTAATAGAAGAAAGCTAGGTTAAATCAAAACTCGCGACTCGATGACAAGAAGTTTTTATTTTTTCGTCGTTATTTATTTTTCTCTCACTTTCAGTAAATCACTTCATGTATCCATCCGAGTTTCATCTTTCAAACACGTACTAATTACAGATCCATAATCAACAATTGGGTATAAACCGAAATGGCAAGAAAGGAGAGGAAAGAATAGAAAGAAATAGAAAAACAAAACGAGAGAGATGGACTTCAAAGGAAGTCAAGAGATACAGAGAGTAAGAAATTCTAATCTTTATATGTTTGTAAAATAAAAAATAAAATGGAGTAAGAGATATGATGTTGTCAAAATGGGAAGAGGAGGAGTTAGAGAACTGGAGAGAAAAAGGGTTGATGAATGACCGTGACCGCCGCGGAAAACATATAAACCCCTGGAAACTGTTTGAAACGAAGAAATAAAAAGATACTCTCATTTTACATTGATGTCCAAAATTTTTTAGTATTTCATTTTGGACCCAAAAAGTTTTAAAAAATTGATAACGTGCTCTTCTAAACTTTTTCTTATTTTAATTTGCAGCCTTAGTTTTCAGTTTTTTCACATAAATATTAATAATTTAGTTCTATACTCACTGATTACACATTTGAAGTTTTCAAATTATCAAATTGGAGTTGAATACGAAGGCTTTGGATTAGACAATGTGCATGAGGAAAAAATAGAAAACTAAAACGAATATTTCTTCATTTAAATATAGAACTAATTGAACGTCTCATTGTCACCCAATTTTTGAATGCCTGTTTAACGGGTGAATCTTTGACCCGTGAGCTTTATGAGTCCGAGTTTAACAACAGAGTCTATTTTTACAATCTCTACAATAATTAAGTCTGTGTAGGTGTTAATTTGATATTAACTTTATTTGTTTCTCAAATTTATCTTTATCTTTATTATCCATTAATCATTATCTCTATTAGCAACTGATATACAAATCTTATTCAACCAAAATGACCTTCCTTCAATTTTCATATTCTCCCTTACTAACAGTTTTTTTGCTTCCAATTATACATATTTCTCTATAATACACTTTTTATGACATATTACATAAAATAGTTATATTTACTTACATTATTTTTGTAATTCTTTTAATTAAAAATATTTTTTAACAAATTGGACACGCATCAAGAGTACCTCGCTTTCCACCTCTTGTATAGCCTGCCCAAGGATCACTGAAATAAATGGGCTGAAATTGAGGATTCGGAGCGTCAGCCTAGGAGGCGAATCTTAGGCCTGTGACTACTAAAGTTTTCAGTCTTTTAAGTCTTAACCCACCCCAGGGCTTAGTAAAGCCCGGTCCATAGAGGCATTTGCCAGTTTTATCCATGTAGCCAGTTGAACTCTTCCACGTTAAAGGCCCAATACAGTCTCTGTCACACTATCATTCCCTCCCTTTCTATCTTCCTTGCTGAAATTCTGGAAATCATTTTCATTATTCCTAAAACCCAGAAATTCTGTCGGTCAAAATTAAAAAAAAAATTCAACAGCAGCATGATTAGTCCTTAAATTCACAAAACCCAGATGTTTAATTTCTACCACAATTACAAAGCAAACTTCACTGAGGCATTTCATCGAACACCTTTGCGGCATTTAATCATTACTAGCAATTTTGATCCTCCATTACAGATATGTCAGACTTGGATGGAATTGATTTGGACCCTGAGGACTTCACCTCCTCACTTCCCTTAAAAAAGGTCCCATACGGCGACGTTTATGAGGCTTCCAGGGCCGGGGACGTTGACCGGTTGAAGTACTTGTTGGAGTCCGGCGTCAACGTAAATGCTCGGGACCAATGGGATTCGGTGGCCCTTTACTACTCTTGCCTTGCGGGGCATTTGGATGCCGCTAGGATGCTTTTGGAAAGCGGGGCCATTTGCTCTGAGCACACGTTTGATGGCGATCGCTGTCACTATGCCGCGCTTAATCTTAAAGTTAGGAAGCTATTGAAAGCATTTGAAGCTCGCCCGCCTCCTTTGGGGCCTTTGCAGGCTGCATTGAGGGAGACCTTCTTGGGGTGTTGGGCTAATAAGGCTTATTTGGAGCAACTGGATGGCCAAGCTCAATTTCCCATTCCAGGTCTGATTTGAATGTTTTGTTTTTGTTCTTGCCCATTTGACTGATGTATAGTTCTTAGATTAAAAAGAGATTATGCTGTAAAAGAAAGGAAAATTTAGTCGAGGAATTCAAAAGGACTGTTTTGTCTTTGAAAAAGCTTAATACTTTGGAGCAACAGCATATGAGAATACTTGTTTTTATGTGTAAATGTTAGAAAGATAAGTCCTAAAGTAGGAAAGGAAAGAGGACAAGTATTTGGGAGGCCAATATCCATGTGAAGAAATGAAGAAAACTTGTGAAAGCTGGAGTAACTAACAAATACCACACTGGGTTCTTTTTCCGTGTTGAGAAGATTGTGTAATCTTGAAAAACTTGAAATCGAGGTTAGGCTGTTGATTCAACACTGGTTTGCACCATTTGAGTGGTTGAGAGCATTAGCTAAACGTTGTTATTGAATCTGGTGTTTGGCGAAAATCATAAATGTTCTACTTAAAGCCTGGAGTAAAATGACTTTTTGGTACGAATATTCAGCTTAAGATGCTCCAGTCGAATGTTTCTCATGGAGGGCATATAGTTAGGTGCAGAAGATTGTTATGCCCTGATGGCGTAGGGATTGAAAGAATTCCAATGGGACAAATACAATAGCCAAATAAAGGTGATTGCAAGGTTTTCAATAGGTTTGTGTGCAAATATTAGCATTTTGGGTAATTTAAGCATGGTCTTGGGACTCGTTTTCTGATTCTTTCTGGGAAACTTTTGGATTCAACTAGGTCTTATATTGCTTGGTTTTAAGGCTATATATGATGGGCTTCTCTTCTATGATAGATCCTTTGGTAAACAACAATTGATAGTTAGGGTTGATTGATGGTCCTTATTTTCTTTCATCCAGTTTGTGTTTCCAAGAGATGCTTGCTTTTTGATCTATTCTTGCATTAGTTGGTGCTAGCTCATGATGGCTTTAACTAAAAACAAGGCTTAGTTCTGAGACTTATTTCACAATTTTATTTTAAAATTGCGTAAAACAATTTTCCTTCAAAATGCATATCAAAGCTTCACATTCTTTGCCAGATTTAAGCTGGCATTATGCTGAAACATGCTGGAAGATTTGCTACATCTGATTGCTTTGCTTGTGGATGCTTTAGTTTGATATTAATTTAATATTAGCATTTTGGAATTCATGTTGTGCTGTTTTCTGACTGATAAACTATATAGACATTTCTCTGTCAGGAATTCTTATCTTCATTAATCTGACCTGGAGTAATAGAATCAATAGGTTATTCACCAAATGGAGGATCCACTTCAGACCACTTCCCTGCAGATGCTGTGCTTTATGTGCAGGGAAGACCTATTGAAGCTCATAGAGTCATCTTGAGTGCCCGTTCACCTTTCTTTAAGAGGAAATTTGCGACAGATTGGAAGGATCGCAAGGAAATAAGATTCTCAAGGGAAAACCTATCTTACCCTGCTCTTTTTAGCCTCATTCACTTTTTTTATAGTGATCGGCTTGAAATCTCAGTAGATGACATGGAGGATTTGGTGAGAATTTGCAGAGTTTGCAAGTGCCAATCACTTCAAAAAGTTCTTGAGAAAGAATTAATCCATCAACAGTATGCAGATTACAAGGCCCTTAGGGAGATAGACAACTCTCAGAAGCGATTCATTTTGCAGGGTCTTTCCCTTCCACAGGATGACCGTCTTCCTGCGGCCTTACATGAAATTCTTCAAATTTCTCTTGCCAATTCAACAAGAGAAGAAAACCTGGATAGTCCTGTTGATAGTCTTGTATCTCGTGTTGGTTTAATGCAGATGGTTGGATTTGAAGATGATCTTGCAGATGTTTGTGTGCTAGTTGAAAAGAAAATTTTTAGGTGCCATCAAGTCATCTTAGCATCAAGGTCCGAATATTTCAAAGCAAGATTATCCCGGGTTAAGGAGTTCCATGAAGGAAGAGACAGTTTGCCTGATAGTACCCTTCCATGTCTTGAAGAACATGATTTGAGCATGGGTGCTTTTGAGAAAATGATAGAATATATGTAAGTTTATGCTTCACTTCGAGTAGGTCATGTAGTTTGAAGTTTGAATTAGAATCATAGTTCTTTGTGCTGGAGGTCTCCACTTGCCATAGAGTTCCTGCTCGTAGGTGAGTTGAATATTTACTATGCTCATATAATTTGACTCAGGTGTCATAGCCAAGTATCTCCCTACTTTTCTTGTTAATAGCGTATATTTGGTATTTAATGAGTTAACTGTTGAAGCATGCAAAAGAAATATATTTAAGAGAATGAAATAAGTAATATAGCTACTAAAATGGGACATGCTGGTGAAGTAGTATCTCATGCGTAGAATAGTGACCTTGCTAACCCCATGAGACGAGATTTGATGGCCTGTTTACTTTGTTCTATTAGTTATTCTGTTTCTTGTTCAAATTGGTGTTCCAGAATGTCAAAATTTCATTATGAATTCTACTTTCTCAAAAGATAATTCTGGCATGTTTACTCTTTCTATCATTTTGTCCCTTCAAGCTTCCTTCTTGTTATATGTCTGATGTTATTGGTGTGTATTTGGCTTTTAATTTGGTTAACTATTAAAGCTTGGAAAGAAAATATATTGGATAGAAGGAAATAAGGAATATATTTACTCTAACAGCACGTAGTGGTAGAGCTCATCTCATGCATGATGTAGCAATTCTGTTGACCCCATCATGACCCATATATTACTTTTGTGATATTTGGTTCTTGTCCTTGTTCATTTTGCCGTTGCTCACTGTCAGTATAATGTTAGGTGTTTAGTTTCTGGAAAGATGATCCTGGCATATTTACTCTGTCCAACCTTTTGTACCTTCAAGCTTCTTTTTCTTAATATGTATGATTTTTGTGCTGATTTAGGTACACTGATGGCCTGAAGGACATAGATCCTGATCAGGTATCATTCGACATTCTTATTCTTAACAGAATTGGAGCTGTATAATAATGCTGTTTGTTGAGTTTTGATTACTAATTTCTGGTAGTAAGCTTTTGGTGATGGTTTTTTTTCTCGATGCAGGCTGAAGAGTTGTTTGATGTGGCATCAAGATATCTTTTATTTCCGCTTAAACGTGCTGTCGCTGATGCACTGTTGCCCCACCTAGAAATGGTTCCTCCAGCAGAGCTCTGTCATTGGCTGATGTTGTCAGACATGTATGCTTTTTGTTTATGCTTTATACTTATTGCTTCTTAAACTCTTTTCTAGCTTTAAAAAGTTGAAATTATCATATTATTCTTTTTCTATATCTTCTAAGCATTTCATTTTAAATAGGAAATAAATGTTAACTTAAAAATGAAATTTCTTATTACGAGGAAACTAATCTGCAAAGGTGGATATTGCTAGCAAAGGAGCCTTCCATGCCAGTAATATGCTGCTGAAGTATTCACATATAGTTAGTTAAACATTGTTTGTTTCTTCAAGGTATTCTTACTTATGCTGTTCGACCTATCATCAAGTTGAAGTTGGAACAATTTCTTGCTCTGTGAAAACAGACCAAAAGGGATATAGTTTCTTCAATCCAATCTGATCAACTCCACTAAAACCACAACAATATCTGTTATAAAACGATGGGCCTAAACCTTGTGGCCAATCTCTTGGCTCTTATTTTTGAGGAAAAACTTCGGTACTTGATCTGGTGGCTGCCAATTGGTAGCCCGAGGCCCCAGATTTTAATTTCCCATTTTTTCCTTGCAATTGTTTCTAAGATGGTTAAGGGAAAAATATTTTGATGATTCTGACTTTTTGCTCCTGCTTGTAAACTTCCAGCTAAATACATGTATGCTCTTATCTTCCTAATTGGGTACCCGGTCATGGTAAAAGATAATAGAAGGTTAGACTTTCAGAACAAATTTTTTTAAGTGGGACAATTTTCAACCTTTTTTTTTTTGAGAAAATTTGCATGTTGGTTCATTTTGGTTGACCAATTTCCTATAAATAGGCATGCTGTTGATTATCAAATTAAATAGGAGGGTAAAATATTTTTCCTTCTTCTGTTGAATGCAGTTTAACCTCTGTCACGCAATGCTTTATTTTGTTCATTTAGCTAAATGCGATTTTGTTTGAACAATCTTTTAAATGATGCAGGTATGGCGTAGTGAAGATTCGGGAGTATTGTCTTGATACAATAGCTTGTAACTTTGAGATATTTGCTGAAACTCCTGAGTTCAGGGCGATGCTTTTAACACTTCCACCACCTTCTGGAGAATCCACTCTTCGTACCACAGCTCCAAGTGCACCAGGAGCTGAATTGAATACAGTTGAGGAGAATCTCCTAGATGATTTGCGAGAGAAATGGCTCGAGGCTGAAGGAGCTGAACTTGATAAGAGAGATGAGAGCGCACTAATTTTTGATAAACGCCTAGAGATGCTTGTGGTAGTAGCTGAGCAAGAGAAATCTGGTGCCCTTGATGAGAGTTCTGCATCTGTTCCAGAAACAGCCTCCTCGTTACCTTGAACCTTCACACCAAATGGTTCAATAAATGAATGAATACTAAGCTTATCAGAAGCTGTTACTTGTAGAAGTGAAATAAGAAAAGAAAAACAATTGATAGTTACATGAAATCTAGCCACAGTTTTCTTTTAAAAGAGAATTAGGGTTTCTTGTAGTTCATGCAAAGATCTGAATTTTATTTTTTTTGGGAATTTGTAAAGTAACTCCAAAATTTTGCTGATATTGGATTGAACTCCAGCTAGATATAAGCTTTGCACAGAAAGTAGTCATTTGCTGATGAATGTTGCCCTTCGTTTCAGTCATAACATGGGAATTCCTCCTAGTCATTTGAAGCATCAACCAAATTGCTAGTTGGTGCTGCTGGCCCAATTTGCTGAATGCTGATTTTGTGGAAAACACCCCCGGTATGTATCTTAATTCAGACAGTATGGTGAAGGAAGCTTAACTGCAGCTAATGTCTCTCACTGAACTGAACCAAACAACTGTTGTTTGACAACTAATTGGCGCATCATGAATGTGGCGAATGGTAAACCTCTAGGTTTCCTTGTTTCTTGTAGAATGAAGAGGCAAGATCTTCAAGTGTAACTGCGTCTTCATACGCATGATTCTATTTCACTTTGTTGAAATTATATCCTCCAGAAAGACACGATTAGCATATCATACCCTTCACATCTTCAACCCTATAACCTTGAAAGGCAATTATTGAATTCCAAGTCATGACATGGTCAAGATTGGCGCAGCATACCATATTTCATGTTCGGCAAAACTGAATCATGTGGAATGAATGGATACTTAAAAGAGAAATGAATGAATTAGGAGCAATGACAGGATCAAAACAACGTCTGCTTTATTAGGTTGAGCATTCCAACATCTATTTTACATGATCTCATTTTTGTTTTCTTTTATATATGAGAATTGAGGGCTTTCCAAGTTTAATAATGTGCCACAGGATGTGTATCTAACTCGTTTGATGCAGGGAAGAACTTTTGTTTTCCGCATAATGTTGTTGTTGTAGCACTAGCACAAACCGTACTTTCTGAGGTTCTGCAAGGTTTCTGTGTCTTGTTGAATAGTTGTTGTTAATGTATTCTTCTGTACGATCAAATTGTTGTCAAGATGATCAAGATTTCACCACCAATACCAATTGGAGATATATATAGATATATACATACAACAACATTCATTTCTTCAATAAGCAAGCATTGCAATTCAGTAAACTGACACAAAACAAGGATGGTTACAAGGACTCAGGAGTGCATGGCCATGATTTATCTGACAAATCTAGTACAAAGATTTGCAGAAGCCATGACCATCTTATTATATATTACAAGCACAGACCACATCAAAAGCACTTCTTTTTCCCCCCCAAAGAGTTTTCTTGATGACAAGATCAGAACAGCTGCTTTGGGGGACTTAAACTAACTATATATTATGTCTTCAACAGGTACAAGGGTCACATTTGCAGTTTGCACCACACTTGCAGCCATGACCTCCTTCAGCACCAGAGCTTTTCTCAGCAGATTCATCAGAGTATCTGCATCAATGGCAGATTACCGATATAAAACTTTTTCTTGGGTTGAGTAATATTTTGGATCTCGACATATAAATAAATAAATATGAAAACAAGATATGAACTCAAACGTACGTGTTCTTTGGTGCAACTCCCTCGATGATGGTCACAGTTGTGACCTTTTCCACATCAGGATACATGTTTCTGCCGGCAGAAACAAAATTCAAAGAGAAAATTCAGTTCAAATATTCAATAAATAGAAACACAAAAGTATAAGAGCAATGACCAAATTCAAGATTATAGCATAACCATACAGACATGACCATATTCTGACAAATACCATCAATCAAGGGCTAATTTAACAGATTTGTCAAATGGGATTTTCGAAATCTAAACAATCAGAAAAATCAGATGAAATTTTGAATTTTTTTCATTTGCATACTGCTCAATACTATTTTCCCTGTAAGTGGCCAAAGGATATGAGGAAACACTAGATTACCTCTACATATTTATGCTAAAAAAAAAAATTTTTTTTTCCTAAACAATAAAACACAATTATACGTGTAAAAGTAGATATAAGAACTTTGAATAGAAAAGAAAAGTAAATATAAGAACTTTACCCGCAGTTTCCTCCACAGGAAGACATCTTCACAGAGATGTTTGAAGAACAGAAGAATATATTAATGGATAATACTGCTTGTATTCAGCTCAAATCAACTCTTGTACGAGTTCTTTGCCAGAGTTGTTGGCTTTATTTATAGAGCAAAGCTAAAGAAATTTGTTGACAATGATATGCACAAGTGTACCAATAAGAGGTGATTTACGTATACTAATCAAATGGATTAAACAACATTTTGTCAACAATCCTATCCTTTTCTACACTTGGTCATTGATTTACTTGGACATTTCGTAGCAAACACTCCATATGAATTGGCTATGCTATTTATAAATATCCACTGGGGTAGGCATTGATAAGTGATAACTTCACCCTATTGGTTTCCTTGTGATTTATTGTACCTATATACTATAGCAATTGGTTGATTTTCTTGGCTTTTACGAATCAATTTTGACAGATTTGGCCTCTTATATTCCACCACATTTGGAAGATTCAAAATTGTTTTACACGTCAAAATTGACAAGAAGGCAAAAAATTGATTTGGGTACTCTAACATAAATAGCAATTGATTTCGCAAATTATCTTGTTAACTCTAAATTGCATCACGTTCAAATCATAGGGACCAAACTTTTCATTTTTTTCGTTTGATTTTTTTTTTTTTTTTTTTAGCCAGACCATTAATAGTTGAGGTCAAGTGCTCATGAGCTGGAAGACTTGACAGTCTCTCTTGCTTAGAAAGCCGTCAGCAACGCGTATGCCTTCAAATCTTCGCTTTCTTAAGTTTTGCCATTGTCCTTGTTACTTGTCTACTTTAATATATTTTTCCTCTTGAAAGTAACGTTCCCCAAAATAGTCTACCCTTTTGATACTCTTTTTTCCTTTTTCCTTTTTCCGACTAGGAAGGAGTGGAATCTAAGAAGTGGAAAGTTAAAAAGGGAGGATTGAGACCTAATTTTCTGAATTTTGAAGTTTCAATCTTAACTATTAAATCAATATCTCCACAATTAATAGGATACTCGTTAAAACATCTAAATTATACCTAACTTATTATGTGAATGCGCGCATACCTATTTTTAATCAAACCCTTAATACTGTATAACCAGGGACATCTAGTCAATTGCAATTTTTAAAAAAAAAAAAGGAATCACCACTTTTTTCTTTGAACTTTTCTTTTTATTGATTAAGATAAAACGGTTGTAGCGAATGACTATTTCTATTAACCAAAAAAAAAAAATATTATGACTGCTCTCTAATACTTGTGATCTTTAGAATGTCACAATCAAGAACTCATATTCCAAGCATTATGTTACTATCAACTTGAAGATCGTGAATGAAACTTGCTGCTATACAGACACAATTAAGAATATTCAAAACATATTAAATCATTAAAAAGCAAGCAAAGCGAAAAGTAACTTGTTGCATTTTCTTTTCCGGTTATTGTACTTGTTCATTATGAAAGAATCCTTTGATCGACGAAGAAACATTTTTCGTAAATAATTGAATTAGCAGGCGAGTATGAGGACTCATATTTTGCTGTTACTATATTTAAATTTGTGACAATTAAAAGTAAAGGTAAATTACCTTTTACCCTTTGTAATTGATGCTTTATTACATAACTCCTCTACGGTTTAAAAACTTATACATATGGTTTAAAAACTTATATATAATTCCTCATGATTTATTTATTTATTATTTCCCTTCCATCGCTTTTGTATTTTGAGAAAATTAAGATTTTGTAGGACAAAGTATAGGTTTTCAAAATCATTTCTTTAACCCAAAACTAACAGTAACATATTAACCAAAATCCGGAGAGTTTTTATATATAGATTTTTAAACCAAAAGGGAGTTATGTGATAAAATACGAAATCACGTGGGGATAAAGTTAATTTACCCTAAAAGCAATTAAGAGAGGGCTTTTTCTTGTTTTTAATAAAAGTTAAAATTGTAAAAAAAAAAATTGAAGCAAATAGGAAATGATCAAACGTAATGAGCGTTTTTTTTTTTTTGCCTTTTATTAGGGTCTTTCACTCAATTCTCATCCAATCACCACTTATTTAATGTCCGACCAAACGTATAGCGTGATCATCCCTTTGAAATTGTCAAAGAGTGCCTACTAGCTGCTGCTCCACAAAATTGAATAAGACACGAGAATCCCTTTCAAGTTGTTGCTTCCAAGATTTTTACCGTAACGGGCAAAGCAACTTGATTTTAATTGATAGAAAAATTCAAACACATCAGCTAAAATGGACAAAAATTATTGACAAGAGATTACATTTATGTCTAAATCAAGTCTAAGGCAGCTGATTCTGCTTATTGGGAAGAAATTTATATTTGCATCCACAATGGATTACATTCATGGCTTACACTCATACGCCACATCATCACTATAATATTCCCTCTTTCATTACACTATTTCTCACTATAAATTATACTCTACATAATATAATAATATAAATTCACAATCAAATCACATATTTATTTTAATAATTTACAATACATATCCCATAAAATTTAAAGCTTTTAAAATTATCAAATGGGACATGCAACCAATTTGTTGTTGCCTTGCATGTCTATTATGCGTGTAATGATTATGATATGCATCATGACTATTACACTCCCACTTTAAGAGGATATAATTTTTGGGTGTAATACCCTTTATTGCACCCCATTGTGGATAACCGAGTTTTTTTTGCCAAAATAACATTCTTTCTAAAAAATATTCTGAATGTAATTAGCTTTCAAATTTTATTCCCATAATGATGTTATTATTACCATCTAGTTATCCTGGTTGCTATGTAGGATAACAAAAGGGAAAAGCTTTAATCTAGTCTATAATTTCTAACATGAGCTAAAATTTTTAATTTTTTTATTATCGAGGCACAAGCAGATTGATTTATCTTGAGATTATCAATTCGAGAAGAATATTTTCAATATCAAGAATATAATGAAGTTTTAGATATTGTTAATATAAATATTGACTTCTCAAAATTATGTTTGTCAAGAAAAAGATAATGAAAGGAAAAAAATGGGGGAAGATTTAGAGAGAGAATCGGGGAAGATATTAGATGAGAAAATGAAATGGAGTACGCCTTTATTTCTATTCCAGTACATATGCAACCTATGTGATAAAAAAAGGATGATAAAGGTAATAAATTTTAAAATTAGATTATTTTGGATATATGTTTTAAAAGTAGAGTTATTTTGACAATAAAGCTCAAGAATTGAGCATAGACTCCACCAATTACCAAGCAACTGGTAATGGCACATCACTTATTTTAAGAAAAGTTTACGTTAACCGTTGGCCCTTAGTCCAATGGTCAGCAAAGAGCTCCTTTAAAAACTCTCTTGTGCACTGGGATACGGAAAGTGCAATATTGCACTTGTCTAGTCTGATAGTTCATCTCCCAACCCCTGTACAAGTCTGTTTAGATTCTCCCTTCCTAAGAATAGGAGTAGAAATAAGTTAGATAGTTGCAGCTGCAGACAACAGAAGAAAATTTTATGGTCATCTTTATTCCCTCATCTTCAATCATGTGGTGTGTATCCGACTCATTTGATGGATTGAAGATCTTATTTCCTTTTTTTTTTTGGGTTAAAAATAAAAAAGTCCTATGTAATATATTTAATACACAAAAAAACTCCTTGTGATTTCAAAACATACAAAACGATACCTCATGTTTTGAACTAAATTGTAAACTAACAAAATTCGTTAAACTTAATGAAATCTGATAAATTTAACGGAAAACTTAACGGAATCCAATAATTTTAACGGTAAACTTAACGAAATCCGGTAAGTTTAACAGTCGAGACCGTCATTTTCATTAATTTTAATGAATTTTATTAGTTTACAATTTAGTTTAAAAAACATGAGGTGTCAATTTGTATATTTTGAAACCATAGAGGTTTTTTTTCTTGTGAATTAAGTATACTACAAAGGACTTTTTTGTTTTTAACCTTTTTTTTTTTTTCTAAATAACGTTGTTGTAGCACCAGCACAACCTATAAATAAATGTGCAAGTTTTGTAAGGTTTTATATTTTGTTGACTAGTTGTTAATGTTTGGTGTGCAGGAACAATTGTTGTAAAGATTTGACCACCCAATTGGAGATACATGACAACAAACATTTCTTTCTTCAATAAGCATTGCATATCAGTGAACTGATACAAGCAAGGATGGTTGCAACTCACAAAGGACAACACAAGAGAACATAAGACATAATTAGCTAACAAATCTAGTACATAGATTTGCAGAAGCCATGACCATCTTATTATATATTACAAGCATGAAACCAAATCAAAAGTACTTCTTAATTCTTCCCCCCAGTGATTTTTTCTATAACAAGTGAAGAGAAAGCTGCTTTTGGGGAGTTGAACTAGCTTTGTCTTCAACAGGTACAAGGGTCACATTTGCAGTTTGCACCACACTTGCAGCCATGACCTCCTTCAGCTCCAAAGCTTTTCTCAGCATACTCATCAGAGTATCTGCATCAGTGGTAAATCAAAAAATATGAAGTTATTCTTTGGTTAAACTTATAAAGGGCATCCCAATAAAGCAAGAAAATAATTGTGACTTCAGACGTACGTCTTTTTTGGTGCAACTCCCTCGATGATGACGGTCGCAGTTGTGACCTTTTCCACATCAGCATACATTTTTCTGCCAGAGGAAATAAAGTTCAAAGAGAAAATTGAGCTCAAATATTCAACAAATTGAAGCAAATCAGCCATTTATACATGAAAACAACGTGTGGAGGGGGCTTTATTTATAGTGAATTTTTAGTAATTATGCTCGAAAGATTTGCCCAGGTTGCATGCACAAAATGAAGAAAAAAAAAGTTAGTGGGCTTGAAGTTAGGAGGATGTTTGAGCACAATGCATGATGATGTAATTGGAAATTTTTGACATGAGGAATGAAAGTTCAACTGGGACTAAATCATAACACAAAAAAATATGCTAGCCATGACCAGATTTAAGGTTACAAGAAGAGTGAAAATCTTCTAATTAACCAATATACACATGACCATGTTCAACAAATACCATTAATCAAGGGCTAAGTTAACACATCTGTCAAATGGGATTTTCAAAATCTAACAGTTGGATAAATTATAGAGAAAGTTCTGATTTTCAACATTTGTATATACTCTAAAGTGCTAATTTTCGGTTAAGTACGGGAAAACTTATTTATTCTTGGAGAAACAAATTCGAGAAACCTTACCCGCAGCCATTGCCGCAGGTGCAGCTAGAGCCACAGTTGCAGTTGCCACCGCAAGACATCTTCACAAAAAAAGTTTTGAATCTGTATTAAATTTAACTCAGTAGTCAGTGATACTGATCAGTGATGTGCGAGTTTTTTCTGGTGGAGTTGCTGGCTACTATTTATAGTGCAACGGGAAGAAAATTCTTGACAATGATTTGGGCACGTGTACCAATAGATGTGAGTTACGTAAACTAATCAAATTGATTAGCCTGCTATTTATCAAAAAGCCTGTCGTTTTCTACGCTCCGGCGCATTTATTTATGGGGCGCAGGGGGCGGCAGCCCCGAGCCCCTTCCAAGCCACCCGACAAATTTCGTATCAAAATACTCATTTGTCAAACGAGTCATGATTAAAACTCAATATTACACAATTTATTTTTATTTGGACATTTCGTGGTAAACACTCTATATGAGATTTTTTTTTGAGACGATAATTATTATATAACATATCTATCCTAAATTACAGGGGAGGGGCAGTCTAAAGAGATTTTGTATTAGGAGTTAGTACGTACACACACCTTATTCAATCAAGAGAGTGTTTTGACATAATTTTTAAACTTTTTTTGCTGCAAATAGGATTTAAATTCCTAACTATAGTCCAAGTCGGATCTTAAGACCCACCTTGATGCCCAATGAACTAGGCTCAGTGGTTAAACACTCTATATGATTGGCTTGCTGTTTTTTAACTTACCTAAGTGAAGCATTGTTTAGTGATATTCAGTCTTCTAGACAAAATATGGTCCTTGGTTTAAGATTAACAATACATATTTTCTGATTTTCAGGAAGCATAATTTTTAAATGCCAAAAAGACTAAAACTTAATTTGGGTTCTGTAATTTGTATGGCAATCGTTTTCGCAATTAAACCTGGGACTTGTTAGGTCTAAGTTTCCATCACGTCCAAATCATAGGGAGCAAGGTTTCAATTTTACTTATGGTTTCTATTCAGCCACATTATTTGTTCAGTAAATGGGGTTCGAATGGTAATTTGGAAGACCAAAGTCACCGATCATTCTTTCTTATAAAGCTAGGCATAAATCGAAGTATGCCTTCAAATTTTTTCGCATTCATGTTTGGCAAACAAATTTTTTGTCAAATTTGTCTGCTACAAGTTTTTTAACAACTTTATCAACAGTAATCTCAAAAAAATTTTAAAATTTTTAAACTATACATTCAAAATATCCAAAAATTTACATATTTCAAAAAATTTTCCTGCAACTTCTACAGTAAAGTACAGTAAAATTTTAGACAAACATAAAAAAAACTCATTTGCTAAACGGGACCTTTATTTGAAAGTAGCTTTCCTTAATATGATCTTACCCATTTTCATGTTTTAATAAAACGGGTTACTACAACTAGGGATATGGATTAAGAATATTCAAAACAGAATAGAGAAATAAAAAGCTAGCTTAAAAATGAGATAAGCTAGTTCCACACTCTTTTCCAATTAATGTTGGTGTTCTTTAAAAATGATATTAAAAAAAAATCCTAGGATCGATGCAAAGGTATTTTACATAAATAAATGAATTAGTGGGAGATTATGAGGACTAAGATTTTTTTGTTACTATGATTAAATTTTGTAAGAATAAGAAACAATGGAAAAAGGTTTTTTTTTTCTTGCTTATAATAGGATTAAAAATTATAATGAGTGAAGAGAATAGAAAATGATCAGATAATTAGGGGGCTTATTTAATATGTTTTTAGGCCTTAGAAGTGGGACAATCGATTGTCACCCATCATCATCGCTTATATTCACGGTAAGAAATATTGCCAGTCCCACCAAAAGTACGGTGTCATCATCCCTTTGCTTTGAATTTGTCAAAAGTGCCGGCGGCATGCGCCTCAATTCCAAAATCCAAACAAGAATTCAACCACAATATACTTCTTGTCTATGGACTATGGCCACTGTACAATGCTTGAGAGTCTCTTTCAAGATTGTGGGAAATGAGAGCAATGTCCATGATTTTCATCGCACGGGCAAAACAACTTCAAATTTTTTTTTTTTTACCGATAACATCTATATTATCCTATTTTATAAGAGAGGAAGAAATATTATGTAAAATATTAGAGAGAAGAAAGATTCACGTGTTTAGATTGTAAATTATTACATCTTATTTACACACACTAACTTGTATGTATTATCAACACATTTTTCAATCATTTTTTTATCCTACATACATTATATCAAAAAAATGTTACAGTATTTTTTCATAAAATTATCTCAAATAATTTACTATCTAAACACTTGACAACATTTATATTATCCTATTCTACATAGGAGAGGAAAATCAATTGAAATGTATAAGAGATTAGAGAGAAGACAAACTTATCTGTATCAAAGGAAATCATCGACCTAAAAATTAGAGAGAAAACAAACCTATCTATATCAAATGAAATCATCCACCTACAATCCAAAAAGGAATTTTAAATTCTTAGCTAACTTGTCTTAGGTTAACTCTTTTTTTTTCCAACCCAACCCAACCCAACACTCCCCTCCCCTCGGTTACAACTTTAACTTAAAGCAGGGAAAAAGGATAATATCTCCCTATCATCATCTTCTTGCTCGAGGAAAAGGTGAAAAATATCGACAAGAAATTCCAGTTTATGTCTAAATCAACTCCACGGCAGTCAGACTCAGCTGACGAGGAAGAATTGTAATTTGAAAGGAATGCCAAAAAAATTAGTGGCTCCTACGTTACCGACATCTGATTATCCAATCTATTAATATGCAACTTTCACAATGATTTTTGTCAATATGCCTGGATCATAAAGTTCATGACACAGAAAATGCATAATTAGAGGCCCCTTTTTGAGAATGAAAAAGCTTTATTCTTCCAATGACAGAAATTGGATTCTAATTTTCCACTTATGATGTAAAAGTAGGTGAATTTCGGACAGCCTCTGCTCAAGCAAAGACATGAGAGGAGTAGATGTGGGTTGGAAATTATTAAATTTCTTACAAATCCTTTGTTGGATGGCAGAAATTATTTGTGGAAATGAGAGGAAGAGATGATATTACAAATGATATTGGTGTCTTAAATGAATGGAATCACTCGTTTTGATAGAATGGCTGCAAAGCGTCCAATGACTCTTGGGGTAAACTCATGCGGTACTAGGCATCACTATGTCTAGGAAATTTACTACGTCAAAAGGAACAACTACTTGCATTTTTACTCACGTAAAAGATGATCACAAGTTTTTTCATTCAACAGCAGTAACATGAATCTCTACAATTTAGTCAATTACAATGTCATCCAACTTCAGTTTACATGACTCTCCTCCGTTTACAAGCATCCTGAGACCATCTTTTAGTTCTGGTACTCCTTCCTCGAGAACAGCACAAACTGGAAATATAGGAACTCCAGGCGCTCTATTTTTCAGTTCTTCATAAACTTCTTCAGCCCCTGCTTCATCAATTTTATTTGCTACTATCAAGGATGGCCGATTGGACAAACCCTGACGATAAAACTCAAGCTCCAAAATTAGATCCTTGAGCTGTTCCCAGGGTGGAATACCTTTTCTACCATCCAGTGCAGCAGATAAGTCGAGAACATAAGCCAGTACTTTTGTACGTTCTATGTGACGAAGAAAAGCATGCCCAAGCCCACGATTTTCATGGGCTCCTCTAATAATTCCTGGAATATCAGCCACTGTGATAGAAAGATCCTCATAATTCAGATTTCCTAAGTTAGGCCTCAATGTTGTGAATGCATAATGTCCGACTGCAGGTTTAGCCCTTGAAATTGCTCCAAGAAGAGTACTTTTACCCGCATTTGGCATCCCTACAAAGCCAACATCAGCAATACTCTTCAGCTCCAATAAAAGAACCACCTCAGAACCAGGCAGGCCCACACTGGCAGATGCATGATCTTCGTCGTTGTATGCCTCATGCTTTGGCGTCTTCCTAGGAACTCTTGAAGAAGACACATTGCCTAAGCCACCATCACCTCCACGAGCAACAATTATTCGTTCTCCTGGTTCTGTCAATTCAGCAACATTATACTGGATATCTGCTGCTGCCTTCAATTCTTCTTCGGATTCTACTTCAGACATAGCATCATCATTGTCTCGACCTTCTCCTGCGCTACAGCTTTCTTCCCTCCAGGACTTAGTAGCTTCTTTATTGCTGGAAGGTGTGACTTGAGGAGGAGATGAAGCATATATTACTTCTGCTTGCTCTTCTGCAGCAGATACTCCAATGTCAGTTCGTACACAAGAAGATGATTTGACATCACTCCTACTGATCGATTCTACGGACTCCACATCCAGTGAACCAGGAATTTCCCAGGGGTCCAAAGGTTCAGAAAAGCTTTTCTCCACTGCAGAAGGAATTTCTCCCTCCATAAGATGTATTACGGTACCAACAGGCACTTGGACAACCTACAAGACCAGGGTATTTCCAATCAACCAACAAAATCATATTTACTTAGTAAGCTAACAACAGATGATGATGAATCCTATCAAGATGATGAAAGAGAAATAACAACCTTGTCACTGCCTCTGCTACCTATCATATTTTTTGAAGCACCGTGACCACCTCTTCTTGCATTCTATTAAGACACAATAGCAAATCAGCAATTCAACCAATAAAGAAACATCAAAAATAAACAAAATGGCATCAAGTGAAACTTGGAACTTAATTCTATGCCAGACAAATAATGCTACTCTTAGACAAAGAAAACATACAACATGATGTTGCAGACCGCTGAAGTCCCAAAATGAAGGCGAACATTCTAATATTACATCACCACCTCTTCCTCCATTTCCACCTACATAACGTCCACAAGTACATCAGAAGCGCTAATATAGTTTAATGACAAGAGGAGACTATAGATTGCTTTTCAGAAGATTTTCATGCCTGACATTATCTACAAACTTGTGCACTGGAGAGGCTTATACAACATAACATCAAACTGCAAAGAACGCTACTGTCATTTCATTAAGAAAGGTTGGTCTTTGTAATTCTGACAATTATTTTTACAATTTATAGAGGATGCATTTGTAGAATCTGGAACAAAAGGAATAGTATCACTTCAGAAGGTCATTAAGCACTATTTAGTGAATAGAACCAACCATCAGGTTTACCACGCCGATCATGCCGGCTTCGATGGAAGCTGGTACAACCATTGCCCCCGTCACCCCCTTTAGCCCAGAGCCTAAACCGGTCAATCATCTTGCGCTCCTGCAACAAAAAGATAAATAGATAGAAACATATTTGCGTAAAAGAGCATTTTTATGTATTAAGACTAATTAAATCAAACTGAATATGCAATTAAACCAAGAAAAATTCATAAACAAGTAACCAATTCATACAATGTGATGATGTAAAATAAACTGTTAATTGCAAAGCATCATGCACTCATGCAGCACAGCAAACAATACATGCACATGATGCAACAATCCAGAAAGTGAGCTGTGAGAGGGAGGATGGAAGTGTGAAGACCTGCAAAGGGGCAAGCTTTGATTTTTTGCAAGGAATATCAGATGAAAAGCGCATCTGCAAAATGCTTGATGATCTAGAAAACCTTCCCACAATATCCAGATATTCAAGGGGTTTCCGACCACGTAACCACATCTCAACGCCTCAGTGTCCTGAAATTCTCTGAGGTTCTACAGCCACGTGCAGACAAGAAAAATGTTATACGTCTCGCACCTGGAGTGCATTAAATCATTGAATCTCCTGAAGCGAACTCTCCAAGAAGACTCTGCTTCACGAAGAGCTCTATTTGTGGTTGAGCCGTATTCAATGTCTCAGCTCTTCCAATGCCTGTTTACTTAAAATCTAAGTTATCTTTATTTGAGTCTTATAATAGCTAGTTTGGGAGTTCAGATTTCAAAGGAATAGAAAAGAAAGGAAGGGAAATGTGGACTTTTCACGTTCGGGAGATTTAAATGAGACGGAAAAGAAAAGAAACGAACGGATCTTGAAGAGAAGCCAAGCGCTGCTACAGTACAAAATTTTTCTGACCAAAACGGGCGGAAAGCGAAGGAAAACTGATGGAAGCTTACAAATATTTTTTTTATCCTTTCTTTTCTCACATAACTTACCCTTTCTCTTCTTTTCTTTTCTATCCTCAACTCACAAACTAGCTATATATTTCAACTGCATTGACCAGTGACTGAAGTCTGCATGAAGAGAAGAAGTGAGAGACTTCATTGATTGCTTAAAAACAAGCACTGGAGCAAAAACATACAGGCATAAAATTCCCACTTCAAGGAAGAAGATATCAAACACCGAAAATTCCTGTGCAATCGATAACCGTTCACCGATAATTCCAGTGCAATCAAAGTTTAGAGCTCAAGAAATATCTTATCTTTGCGGAAAAATATTGAATAGGTTTTTTTATCGGTCCGAAAGTCTATTCAATAACCCTTCACTTATGAACTCTGCTAAACAAAACTTAAGCTTATCCGAACCATTTGTCCTCGGCTGCAACAATTTTGTTTACCCATTTACCAAGGTATCAGGCTACATCATGATTCAAATGGTAAATACATTAAAGACCAAGACTCTTTCTGGCACCGTATATAGCCCCAAGAACAGTTGCTCCAAGATGAAATTTCAGTTCCTCTAACGCAAACTTTTCTGCTATGATTGTTAGCGCTAGTGAGACCCAATAAGTGCAAAACGCAGAAAACTTTAGGGAATGAACTACATAGCAAGTAGAAGTTTCTATGGGACATTTCATCAAACAGAGCAAACGCACGATGGAAAAGGAAAACTAACTTTACACTCTTGCAAGTGAGAGAAATATAAATCAACACCTGAAGATTCTTACTCGAGAAATTTTGTATTTTGTGGATAAAAAATGGTATTTAAACCAAGCTGTGATTCAAAGAAGTGCGCGACTCTGGGACGGACGAGAGGTGCGAAAGAAGATGACTGCTAAAGGCAACTTACCAGAGCACTGCCGGGTGCAGTCCCGCGCGTCATTTGGCTGATCCGATCCGAACCTTGCGGATTTTGATTCTTACCCGATCCGCATATCCATTGAGATAGAGTCGGGTCAATGGATATCCATCTTAACCCACTTATCATTTTAATTTTTTAAAACAAATTATTTATACTAATTTAATTTTATATTTTATACATTCATATAAGATTTAATAAAGATTTTTTTCAAAAAAGTCTTTCACCAAGAAACAAGCATGCCAATAGAATACAGGAAAAAATAAAAAAAATTAAAAGAATACAAAATCAATAAAAGCTTGAAATGAGTAGCATATTTTTTTAAATATATGTTCCACATTAATTAAACTCTTTTTTATAAAATATAAGATCATGAAATCTACAAATGAATCTTGTAAATAAATTATAGTCTCTCATATTTGTAATTCAATTTGTTCAATGAAATTGCTTATTTAACTCTAAAAATATTAATTTATAATATGTGCATAAAAATAAAAATAAAAATAAAAATATATAAATAATGTGTGCATATATATATATATATATATATATATATATATATATGCAGAGTGGATCGAATACCTGCGAATTTTTAATTATGTGACCCTAATCCATCCAGCGTCTAAGCACGCAGGTATCCGACCCTCTTTTGATCCGATCAAATAATATGGATCGAATATTCTAATTTTCAAATTGAATCGAATTGAATACGGCGGATTTTTGGATTAGCAAGTAATTTTATCCACCCCTAACTGTCATTGCCTTTTTCGAAATGCTTCTATAAAAGCTAACTGCTAAAGGCGGCATTCTATTGCTGGTGTAACCAAGCACGCCTTCTTTTTCTCTCTCGCCAGTTAACAACGCCTTCAGATTCATTCCGTCATCTGAAGCTGACAGAAACAATTGAGGACTGCTAAAGGCGTTGTTCCTTCTATGGACATCAACCACGCCGTATAGTATTCAAAGGCTTAATATGCATAGGACACCGTAGTTAGTCATTGAAATTTTATCACGCCTTCATTTCAGACATTTAAGTGGTACTTCTTAGTTGTATGTAGTAAATTAACTCCATGGACCTTCTGCACCATCAGCGACCTGAGGATTGAATGGCTGAATTTGAATAGCAAGCCATTACATGTGGCAATATTGTGTAAGAGAATTCATTCTGTCTATGAATATTGTGAAGTGCACACCCTTGCCAAATCAAGAAGATAATGCCAATCCGATATCAAATTTTGTTGCAAGAACTGCTATGTACATGAAATAAATGCTATCTGCAGATTCTATTCTGATTGACATACACCAATAGACAAACTTTCAGCAGTTTTTCCAGAGGTAATGAACTGACGATCACTTCTTTCAGTAGATTTTATACACTGAAGTATGACTACTGCACCGACTAATGATGTGATCCAGATTTGCTGCTGCAGTATTGCAAATGCTTTACAGGAATCTATTGTGTAAAAGGAAAAAGAAAAGAGAAAATTTTGTACAATCAACAAATGCTTCAGTCATAACTCATAAACGCTCTGCCAATTGCGGAAACTGCTGCAGTAACCAAGTGACACCTCTAATGGCAACCTGCATAGCCAGAAAGGTAACTAATGTAAACGTGCCTGGGAACGCTTGAGACTTGGGAAGGGGGTATTGAGGGGTGGTGCCTGGGAAGAACCTTTAGACAAAGATACCATCCATTTATACTTTGAGAAGACTTGAGCCTAACAAATGCGCTAAAGTGATCGACAATTGAGCAAGCTTGACTATCACTATGTTAAATGTGTATTCATAGTTCAAGTGATGTATTAGATACCAATCTGCGTGCCAATCTTTGTAACAATATTTGCAATCCCAACCTTAAACGAATAGAGTGAAACAGAAAACCAACACTTTTTAAGCATTGACCAGTGAAAGAGCCTAACAGGAAAAAGTGATGAACAAATTAAGACAAAAGATATGACAGAGTAAGTAAATAAACTTTTGAAGCTTTCTAGCAAGAATCAGGAATGCAAGAGAATCAAATAGCAACAAGGACTGTACAAAAGCCTGAAGGAGCTAAACTGTAGAGATCTTGATAGTGATGTAACCTTTTTGCAACTAAAATAGTTTATTAATTTCAATATTCCTGTATGTAAAACAGACCAGTTGGAGATGTTTTAGTGCTCATATAAATTTGGCAAAATTGGTCAATGCGATTATTTAAGGTGAAAAAGAGCAAAATATAGCCGCTATTGTCATTTCAAATGCGAAAGACATCAGAGGGTATGCTCTTTTGTTTCTTCAAAAAATTCAATTAAGAAAGGAGAAGACTTGGGCTGACGATGGAAGTTTATCAGACTCTTAAACTAAACTCAAAAATTGTGGTCCCAAAAACTGAATGTCTGAAAACAGTATCTCCCTATTCATAAAGTGGCAGGGGCAACCAACGGGAAAAGGTTCAAATTTTAGCCAGATGGTCATTTACATCAACTGGGCATTTAAAGTCTATTGTATCAACAAAAATTCCTAACAGCCGAAACCCATGGTGTAGTTAAACTCAAAAATTCAGTGTGATGTAATTTAAACTCAAGTTGCGAAATTCTCAATTGCTCTTTTCAAGACTTAGGTGCAGTCCAAATTCAAGCAACATGCCGACTATTCAAACAATGAAACCATAATAATTGAGCCCTCACTGGTAGTAGTGATCCCTGCAAGAACTTACCAGATAATAGCTGAGAAGCCACTGATTGGTTTCTCAACAATTTTTGCTTTAAAAATATGAGAAGCAAGTGGAGAAATCAATTTAAAATTTGAGAGATTATTACTTTTAGTTCTTTGAATTTGTTGTTGCTAAGCACGATATGAGCTATCTTGTATCATTTACATTGGCTCAAACAGATATTAACTCATAAACCTTCAAAAACACATGCACCTGAGGTACTTGTTTTCCTTTATTTTGTTCTCAAGGGACTATGAAATCTACTGTAGGTGTTGTGGCTCATCTGTTATTGAAGCATGCTTCCTAACCTTTTTGTTTGCATGTATAGAGAATATGTGGAATTGAACTGTTTAAGATATTTAGCATTTGAAATAGGTCAAAATGGATAGAAAAACAAATACCAGAGCTGACTCTCCAGGCTTTACTGCAGGTTCCACACTGTCTCTCCCATAACTGCATAAGTTTAAGATCAGTATCACAATAACAAGGTAAAACAAAAAAGTGACAATTTTATCGAGGTGTGTATTTCCTCTATATATTTTATTATCAGTCATAAGGCACTACAACACAGTTTCTCCGAGGCAACAAACTCTGAAGCATGAAAGCAACTAAACCATTTTGGATGGGAAAGATTATCACTTAAATTGAATAACTTGGCTATCTGTTTCCATATCATACATGACATTCTCCACAAGACAGACATTCTCCACAAGACAGTGAAGATTGAAGTTAAAATTGACCACTCTTTAGATGAAAATCTAGTATAAAAACCACTGCAAATATCATGAATTTTCCAGATATAGCTTACAAAACAGAATCATGACATTCTCCACAAGACAGTGAAGATTTAAGTTAAAATTGACCACTCTTTAGATGAAAATTAACTATAAAAACCACTGCAAATATCATGAATTTTCCAGATATAGCTTACAAAACAGAATCAATGAGTCCAATGCTAAATAATTTATATGGAAAGATTATTCGAGATCCAAATTCTACAGATGAGCTCGGATTCAATATCTTCCAGGAGATAAAAGGCCAGTGTGGGTAACTTCATTGGAAGGGGAAGGCATCTATTCAGACGCTGTATACCAATAAGACTAAAACCAAAAGGCATATTGTTCCAGGTGAAGCAAGTTTCTGCTACATAGGCTGTCATCCATGTTGAGAAATGCTTTTCTGCTAAGCTACAAATAATATGTAAAGTTGCCATAATATAAATCTTTCTTTCTCTTCAACTTCTACTACTTTCAAGTACAGTGACATTGCCAAAATCATTTTAGTTTGAGGGAAATGCTCAAACAACCAAGACATGCTAAATCAGGCATTTGATAGAGTAATAAGAACATATTATCGCCTTAAACAGTTCCCAGTTTGTCTTCTCTAGGTTTAAATCAGTTTGAAATGGAAAGCATAGAGATGGGACATTATTCAACTTATCACAATTCTTTATTCTTTTGCCACATACTTGAAAATTTTAAAGCCGTAACTGCCCAGGGGGTAAAATGCTGAAAAATTCATCCGAAACTTAGCACGCATCAAAGCCCAACTTTTCCACTTACATTATTTGTCTCTGGCCATTCATAACTTCTAATCGATAAAAGCTGCAACCCTTGCTAAATGGAAAAGGCTTTCGTTTCCACTCTGCCAGCAGTTTTATCTTCAGCCAAAATTTGGTGCTATTCAATTGGTAAAAACCAGCAAATAAGAGGAAAAAAGCAGGACATACCCAAGTGCCATGTAACTCCCACACGAGAAACATCATCCTCAGATATATCATCAATAACAAATTGCAGATCAGTGCTGATAGAATCAATGAACTTCTTGAAGAAATCTAGGATTGCCTGCAACAACATCATGTTAATCTACTAAAGCTTGCCAGGAAAACAGAACATAGTTATCAATGGTGCAATTATGGGCTGTAGCAAAATAATTGATGGTAGATTTCAAAGCATACAGGGTCTTCACCTGGGTAGACAGAATAGCATTCTGATGGAATACCCAAAAATCATCCCTAGGTATGATTAGGCATGTTTGAGTATTAGAAACCAGTTGTCGTGTAATTTCAGTAGCATTACTTGGAAGTCCTTGACCAAATTGATAAAAAAATCCACACAAATCACTTCGATCTGAGCTTCCACTGATTAATTTGAGCTCAATCTAATTAGGCAGTCAAGCTAGCCTCCATAAAAGAGTTAGTAAACTTGAGCTTGAACCATAACAACAATGTAATTGAACGTATGCTTCAAGCTGAAGATTTTACTAGGTATTTGTGCAAAAGCATTACTCTCGATTTCTACTTGGGAAAAAAAAAAAAAAAATCGTTCACCAAATAATCATCTAAAATATCTGCAAAAAACTGTCCACTCCCACTTCATACCATATATTTGTCACACTGCACATTTGTTGTTTTTTCTGGGTAGACCTACTATTTTATAGCTCCGTAACATCTTTCAACATCAACTAACTTAAAACATAAAGAGAGCGTTAAAAAGCAATGGTTGTATCATGTATGAAAAACTGCTACTCAATAACCAATCTTATTTATTAGAGAATCTGAACATTTCCGGTAATAAAGGATCTTTCTTCCTCGTTTCTATAGCAGAGTTCGGCTCCTGTCGTCCCCATTCTTACTTCCCATCCCCTCCCTCTCTACTATGACGTCCATCCATGGCATCCTTACCTTTTCATTTTCTTTTGCTCAACTACAAAATTTCTAAACATTCACACAAGCCTTGTAATTACGTTAATACGAGCTTGAAAAGCAAAGATACATTTCCCAGTATATTTGCATACTCTGGTACTTATCAGATATCAAAATAGGATAAAGAGGTATAATCAGATAACAAGCAGTAGTTACTGATCAGTGGTCACCTTCCGGCCGACAAAGGGTTGAGGGAAGATAAGGTCCTCATAAACACAACTCTCAGCGATAAGGTTCTCAACTGAGCCCAAATCATGGCCATTGATTCCTTGATAAAACTTCCTGACAACAGTTGAAGCAGAATCTAGTGAAGTTAAAGAGGTTTCGACCACCCCTTGGTTGCTGCTGGTGGCACGTAGAACCCACTTCCTTTTAATTTGACCGCCGCTACTAGTAATGGAATAATAACTCCTTCCCGTGGCATAGCAGCAGTTGTTGTTCATGTCGTGGCTGTTAACGTTGTTGGAGGGAAAGACAAGGAGGTTTGTTTTCAGATGGAGGGGAAAGTAGGATGTGGTGGTGGAAGTCATCATCCTCATTGGTATGCTGATTCCTTCCTATTGGACCTCCAGTGAATGTTGATTGATGATGCACTTTCGATTGTTCTTCAATGGACGCTTTTTTACTTTTTAGCGGCTTTGGTTGTTGACAAGAGGAAGTGGAGCATTTGGCTGCCCAGACGTACGTTTAAGGAGTATTTTCGGGACAAAATTACGAAGAGAAATAACGAGAAAATTTGGAGTCCTAAAAATTTTGATTTGAACGTGCCGTATCAATTTCCATGGTTAGTGGCGGTTAAAAGATAACAATCAAATTTGAAAGGTTAGAAGTAGAGGTGTAAACGAATCAAGTCGAATTGAATTTTGATCTAATTGAGTCGAGTTTTAATATAATTTTATAAAATTTAAACTCGAGAAGGAGTTCAAAATATGAGTTCGAGCTTAAAAAAATAAAAAAATAATTATTTTATTTTTAAAAAATAAATAAAATAATATTTTTAATAAATAATAAAATAATAAAAATATATATATAATTTTATTATTAAAAATATAAATATATATATATAATCAAGCTCGAGCGGATTGCAGGCCTAAGTAGAAGTTTCACGTTTTTATTCATCTGTTAAGACATTTAGGTTAGAACTTTCAAGTTTTTATTCATCTGTTGCCATTTAAGCAACCATTGCAGAAGATTGAGGATTTGATTAAATGCTAGAGAGGAATTACCCCATTCCGATTGGTAATCAAATTCCCTGTTGAACTAAAACTAAGCCTTCTCGTGCTTCGTATTTGATTTTGATCCGCTTACTTTCTTCCCATGTTTTCTTATGCCCAAAGGTGCCACTAGGTATCAGATTGTTGCTGCTCAGGTTTGCTTGAAAACCGCACTTACATTCATAAGAAAAGCCATCTGGCAACTCATTACAGGCGACCCTCCTCATTTGTGGCAAATCAACTTGCCCTAATTCTGTGTGTGAAGTGGGCAACGAATCACAATCAGATGATCTACACATAATGAGTTAACAAAATCCATATCAGATGATGTACACTTTACGAATGGTTTTACAAATTTAGCATCCACTAACAGTCGCTAACTTTCATTTTTACCATTAGTTGCTAACTTTCTGTTAATAGACCAAATTAAAGATTGTCATTACCATTGCTGAGTTACCTGTCTACCGCACAAATGCACCAGCCATAAAAAAAAAACTGACAGTGACTAGGAGTTGCTTCAAACACAAAATATTCAGCAAAAAATATGGTATTGAACACAATTAAAAGGCCATAGTAACCGAAAAATTAAATGAAAACTGCTGCAATGGTTAACCAAAATTGCAATCTCATAAATATGGATCCAACCCATCACTATCTA
Source organism: Coffea eugenioides (assembly GCF_003713205.1). Classification (NCBI taxonomy): domain Eukaryota; kingdom Viridiplantae; phylum Streptophyta; class Magnoliopsida; order Gentianales; family Rubiaceae; genus Coffea; species Coffea eugenioides. The sequence goes on from NC_040044.1 coordinate 10,477,505, forward strand.
TTGATTTACTTGTAAAAAAGGTATAGAGTAAGAAGGCAACAACAAAAAAAGATGTCCAACAATGAAATCAAAGCATTCCATCAGAATACAACTCTAATGATTTACTAGAAATCCTCTCAGTCTCAATTTACGATTTACTAGTAACTAGAGGAGCAAAACCGGGAGCACGAAAACGTCGTCTAACTGTGAAGTCCCTCCCAATCCATTCAACCAGAGAACAACTCCTAACGGTTGGCTTTTGCAACCCTTTCAATCTCATCCTTCTTTTTGATTGCATAACTGCATGTTCACAAGACAGGAATCGGTAAATATAGCAAAATCTAGTCAAAACAATATACCAAATAACCGTTACAGACAATCATTTGGAAAGAGAGGGTCAACATAGTGAAGATACAGAAGATGCTAAACCCAAAACCAAGCACAGTAACCCCTTATGCAGATGGCAGCAGAAGAAAAGCTGAAAAAGAAACAGGTAGCAATTTACCTGTTAGAAGATCCCTTGGCAGCATTAATGAGTTCATCAGCAAGGCATTCAGCAATTGTCTTGATATTCCTGAAAGCACTCTCGCGCGCTCCAGTTGTGAGGAGATATATTGCCTGGTTTACACGCCTCAATGGTGAAATATCAACAGCCTGACGCCTCACAACACCAGCAGAACCAATACGAGTTGCATCTTCTCTTGGTCCACTACAAAAAACAGATAAAAAAAAAAAATTAAAGAACTAAAGGATATAAATGAAAGCACAAGAATAGTTTATTGCACTAGAATACTAGTAGGCATAACAAATTTTTTTCTATCAGAAAATGTTTGACACAAACAAAAATTCCACTTCCCATTTCACCTTCCTACAGTCCCATAAACTGACAGCAAACTATTCTCACTGGTAATTTGATTCTCCAATTCTTCCCCCTTCCAGTGTAATAAGCAATCATCAAGCAATTCATATTACCTGTTTATGACAGCGTCGACAATGACCTGAATGGGATTCTGGTCAGTCAGCAAATGAATAATTTCCATAGCATGCTTGACAATACGAACAGCCATCAGCTTCTTTCCATTGTTGCGCCCGTGCATCATCAATGAGTTGGTCAACCTCTCCACAATTGGGCACTGGGCTTTCCTAAACCTCTTTACTTGGTACCTCCCAGCTGTGTGGGGCAAGTAAACAGGATGCTTGGCCGCAGTTGCAGTTATGTAATCATCAACAGAAATGTCACCAACCTGGATAAACCAAAATTCGCCAAAAGTTCAATAATTATCCTATCTTCCTTGATAGATCACAGCAGACTCCCGAGAGAGGAGAAATGTCACTAATGTAAATGCAACATAATTCATATTTAAGTGATCGCAAGAATCCCACTTTGACAAATATACTTCCCAGGAATAACATAATCTACAGAAAACTAATGGTCCAATAAAAGTACAGACCAAAAAGGATATAGAAGTTCGGAAGCGTCATCATACTATATTTCAAAAGAGCTAAATCTTAACGAGTCTAGTTCTTATTACAATTATTTGCTAAAGAATATGACCCAGCAAAATTGAAAGACTAATGGGCCTTTGCCCCTTAATTCCAAGTCACAACCAATAACCTTCTTGTGATTTATATAGTTTTCCTTAGTATTAATCCTAAAATTATATGAAAATGTTCATCCGAAGTCTACTAATTACTCTGATAGCATCTCTACCTACAGATTCTAATACAAGAAGTCCACAAAAAAATTTAGATATGAATCATCTTCAAATACGGACCCCAGAAATGCAAGATTAGTTCAGCTCAACTCGAGAACACATCGATTCCAACCCCAACGTTGGGCGAAGTAACCAAGGAAGATAGGATTCCACCACAAACCTAAATAATAAACTATTTTTAAAAATCATCAAAATTCGTCTAGCAATTCTTTTCCTTCTGGATTTTCAACAATAAGGCGAGCAAAATATGTAGAACAAAAATAGAAAAGAACCAAAAAAATAAAAAAGTTAAAACAGTAAACCTGAACATCGTCGTAAGCCCACCGATTAAAGAGCAATACGTCACTGTGAACCTTCTTCTCCTCCTCACCTGCAGCTATCGCCATTGCTCTGTGTGTGTGTGTGTGTGTGTGTGTGTGTGTTGGAGGGGGAGGGGGGTGCGGGGGGTAAAGAGAAGGAATGATAAGAGTAGAAAAGAGACTGGAGAAACCCTAGGCGCGGAAGATCAGGAAGAGGGATTTTATTGCCCAATTGGGCTGTCTGAGCTCTGTGTTTTGCCCAAGCCTACTTTGCGTTCGAAGCCTACAACAACAAATTCAACTTCAGTTGGTTAGAGATCTTGAGTAATGAGACCCAAACTGATCCAGCCCAATAGTCATAATTCGTGTATAACTAAAAAGTTGGCTCATTACATCTGAAATTGTGTTGGTGAAACTTGGCCCATTTAACGCAGTCCAATCTAATTCTGCAGCACCGGTTTTTTTTTTTTTTTTTAGGTCTGGAGGCTAATGCCCCCAGTTGGGCTGCAGCACAGGTTAACCATCGAGGGTTTTCATTTCTTTTGCTTGTCATTTCTTTTACTATTGTGACTAGAAATTGCAATTTTGAGTATGAATGTATAATTTTTTTTTTGGAAACCGAATGTATGAAATATAGTTGTACTATCAACATTATACTCGACTATAGTAGCTCAAAATTTGATTCCACGTTTACAAGTACATAAACAAAGGAACATGAATGCGGATTAAACAAACAACTAAGAAATAATAATGTTTTCTTTGCCAACAGCAGAGAGATTTCTTTATCGCACAATAGCAAAAGAAATCTCCATTTGGGCAAGGAATATTTACACAAAATATTAATTCAATAACTATTGTTTAATTTTTTTCAAAAAAAAAATTTGTTTGGCAAACTTACCTGTATGATATTGTGCCATCAAAATCAAAATGATAGAGAATATATCTTAAAGTTACAAAATTAAAGAAAGAATTGCAGTTTCGATCTCTAATGTTTAGCTTATATGTCAAATTGGTATCCAATGTTTCAACCAAAACAAATTTAGTCCTCAAAATTTGTGACTTTAGGTAGATTTAGGATAACCAACAGAAATGGAATTATGATTAACAGTCAATATCAAGTTGTCGTTATTCAGCAATCTTGACTTTGCACTTTTGGTCTCCAATATTTTGATTTTGAATCATTATATTTCTTTAATTTTTAAATAGTGATATCTAAGAGTTTTAGCATGAATTGAGATGTAAATTAGAATAAAATAATATTAAATGAGTAATAATAATTCTAATTAAAATTCTTTTTCTTTTTATTTCATTGATTCATGCTAATATTATATCATATGTTTCTTTTCTTATGCATAGTCTTAAATTTGATTTAATATATGTATATTATTGTTTGTCACTATTAATAATTTATTGATAATGAGTTTTATTATTTTTATTTCTACAGATAATTAAATATCCTTTGAAATATAAGGAATATATACTTTTTGTAAATTAAGTTGATCTTTTTTATTTTTTTGGCATTTTAATAGGTTCTAAATTGAGTTTGAAATGAAGTTGGCATTATATATATATATATATATATTTCTATGAACCATTAAATGATTATCAAAGTATGTAGATATTAAAAACAAATGCTTTAAAACTACAACATCGAAGAATTAGTTTAAAATTGGTAGGAAAGGCAATAAAAAATAAAATATAGTAATAATTTTAGGCTACAATCATGTTATTCTAATATAAAATTTTATAAAACACTTTATTTTGACACGGCATAATCATAACCTTGATAATCATCTAATGGTTCATATAATATGTATAAAATGCTAGTTTCATTTCAAATTCAATTGATAAGCTATTAAAATACCCAAAAAAAGATCAAATTAATTTACAAAAAGTATATATTTCTTATATTTTAAAAGGACATTTTATCAAATTTTTATTATCATTAAAAATAAAAATGATGAAACTCATTATCGATAAATTATCAAATTTTTATTATCATTAAAAATAAAAATGATGAAACTCATTATCAATAAATTATTAATAGTGACAAACAATAATATATATATATGTATATAATACCAAATTTGAGACTAACTATATAAAAGAAAAGAAACATATGATATATTATTAGCATGAATAAATGAAATAAAAATAAAAATAAAGAAAAAAGTTTAATTAGAATTCTTATTACCCATTTTATAGTATTTCATTCTAATTTATATCTCAATTCATTCTAAAACCCTTAATATCACTATTTAAATATTGGAGAAATATAATGATTTAAAATTAAAACATTAGAGACCAAAAGTGCAAAGTCAAAATTGTTGACTAATGATAATTTGATGTTGACTGTTAATCATTATTCTATTTCCATTAGTTGACCTAAGTTTGCTCAAAATGACAAACTTTGGGGACTAAATTTATTTTGATAGAAACATTAGGAATCAATTTAGCACGTAGTCCAAACATTAGGGATCAAAACTACAATTCCCCCCAAAATTAAATGTAAAGTTAAGATCACCAAAATATTTCAAGAATTATGCTACATTAATATCAGTTGAACTCTTATATGTGTGAACGAATTAAACTAATTATAATTTACAAGAAAAATGTTAATTGCACTTCTCTTTTAATTAGTCTCACTTTCACAATCATTATTATTATATGAATGATCGTATGTCACAAACACGAAGACATGCATGATATGAGTTCTCACTAACCAACCCATCCAGCTCATGATGTATTGTTCTAAGAGAAACAATAATCCAATTTCTCCACCATTGAAGTCTCTATGAGCTTATCAAATCAAATACCAAAACTCTACAAAAGTTTGCACGTGAAGGATTTCCGATATACTTAATTCCATGTTCTAGAATAACCTATGAGGGATCCAACACAGATTCGATTACCACTAGGCAACATTTTATAATTGTTAAAGCTCTAGTTTAATTTGTCACAGTAATATGCAAAGGTAAATATTCATTGGCAATGGCCACCATCAAATCTTTAAGATTTGGTGGGGGTGGGATGGGAGGCAAGGGTTTCTAAAGTTGTGGCAAGGGTTTTCAAATTTTGCCTTCCACCAATTGCCACAGTTGTGGCTTTCTAAATCCAGACAGGTGTGTAGTGCACTCGTCTAATCCGATAGTAGTTCAGTCCCCGTCGACCCTCCTTTAGACTCAGTTGGATCCCCCCAAAATAGGTTAGAATAGGAATAGAAATAGATGTATAATAGACTGTTACCGATTGTCGAAAAAAAAATTCATTGGCACTTTTTAAGAACTTAAAAAATTATCAATTGCGAAGAGGTTCTTGTCAAAGCTGATTGCACGTGTTTCATGTTGGATTCTAATTGAGCCTCGATTGGTCAATGTCTTTCTCTGACTTTCTTCTATTCTACTGCTTTTTACTTTTATCAGAATTTTCCAATTTTAATTAAAATTTGTTGATTTGAGTTATATATGCTGTGTTGGATGGTCTCGCAATGCTTTTTTTTTTATAATTACTTTCTTTCTAGGGTCATTGTCACTTTTCAATTATTGCTTTGGTGTCGATGAATAAAAATACAAAAGAAATCAAAAGTTAATAGTGAGGGAATATACCTCATACACAATCACGAACGAGGGACTATACCTTTTATATATGTGATTACATATTTTTTGTGAAATTGTACATGTTTATCTCTTTTGGTGCATACATTTTGATTATGTTTGAGTCATTAAGATCTAACTTAATTGGTGGAAACATTAACAAGATAATGATAAGGTCCATGGATCGATTGTCAAACTTTTCTCAATCACTCTTCTTCCTCATATAGTTTGAATGATAAGGTTCTTGATTCGACTGTCAAACTCTCCTCAATCACTCTTCTTCCTTGAATAGTTTGAAATCTCTATTTGAACACAACACAAAAAAAAAATAATCAAACTTTATCTTTATTTGGCTCATCCTTCAATTAACCATATCACAACTTGGAAGAAATATGATGAATTGAGATCGTATTTTGTACGTAGTCGTCTTGAATGTACTAAGCATAAAGTATCTGGGTAATTCGTTTGTCTTAGAAAGTGACCAACATTTTAACTCAATATTTTGAAGAGTGCTTAGATTAAGTTTAAGGTAGATCTTTTACCTTAGTATTAATTTATTTTCCAATAAAAGCTTTAATTGACAGAAACGAAAATCACTCAGCATGGAAATGATTATCAAAATGCTTTGCAAAACGTGACAGTTTGAAAAGCTAACTTCCAAAAAATCACATTCTAGAACGTTAACTATCAATGGACTTCTGGTCCAAAACCCTAAAATTGATCAAACTTTCGTTCTTGTGGGCGACAATATTGTTGAACAAAATCTTTGGCAAAATGCAAAGTATGTGTCAAGTTTATAGTAACCAGTATTCAGTATTGATAGCGGCTTGTGTCGGCAGATACAGAGCTTTTGTTCCAATGTTAGGCACTTCGAAGACAATTGATGATTAAAAAAATAGGCAGCTAGTCATATGAGAAACTTTGAACAAGAATTCTAGGCAAAATCTGAGTCTGTTATAAGTGATTATTTCGGCCAGTCACATGAGAAAGTTTGAACAATTAGTCTAAATTCATAAAATATGAGTCTTTTGTTGGTATTACCTTGGTCGCTTTGATATCTTTGTGGTCCTCAGAAAGAGATGAGGCTAATTGGTTGGATAATGTTGGTAAAATCAAAAGCCCATTTTTTGTTTTTCCAAATGTTGATCTTAGGAATTACTATAGTGGATTTCAATTGACATTATCAATTTGAGAATGAATGACATTAACAAGGAAACATGTTTCTTAGGAACGTCTAAAATTGTACTATAACTTGATTAATTGCTAGTAATTGTAATACTACACAATAAAATAAATAAATATGTATATATATAGAAAGCTAAAGTTTTGTGTTTGGCAAGCAAAAATAGAAAAGGGAGAAGCTAAAAAGAGCTTTGGTCAATTCAAGCTCATACCATGTACGAGAATGACACTTCTAATTATCTGACCACAATGGAGAGAGAGAAACTCTTTGGTACCGACCCAATGTTGATTAGCACGTTACCCTTCACATCCATGTAACAAAATAGTCAAGTTCCAGAAATAAAATAGATCGATATCCAAGGAAAGGAATCTTTTAATTGAAAATAGGTACAGGTGTTTCTTCGATAAAAGAATGTGAGTGGATTGAGTATGAACCCTTGTATCTGGACATGTAGAAAGCAACTCTGACAAGCAACTGTTAAGGTTGTGTTAACAAACTCTATCCTCGTATTTCAGCATGCTTCTTGCTCCATGTTACTGCTAGAAGACTGAATATTCCATACTAATATTCTAAAGTTTTTCACCTACATTAATTAGGTTTTGGATCACTTCACTCATCGTCAATTAATTTCTTTATGAATTATTTGCTTCTCAGCTCACATTTGAGGAGGAGGGAGGGGGACGTAGAAAAATACTAGCTTGTAATGATATTTACATTGGATCGATATTTTACATTACACAAGCATTCCTCAATTGTCGCTTGGATTATTTGTACATATTTATATGTTTGCATTATCAACACATTTTCAACCATCTTTTTATTTCACATATATCGCATTAAAAAAGTACTACAGTATTTTTTTAAAAAAATTATCTCAAATAATATACTATCCAAACATTGTTTGGATAGTATATTATCGGATAGTATATTATTTGGGATATGTTTTTGAAAAAATAATGTAGTACTTTTTTTATATGATGTATGTAAAATAAAAATGTGGTTAAAACTGTGTTGATGATGCAAGCACATGAATTTGTTTAAATAATCCACCATCCAAATAAACTAGAAACCCAATTGGTTTTCATTTTTTGATACCCCAATACCATAAAACACTTGTAACGTCAATACGTTTGCCAAGTTATGCACTTTTTGGAAATAGTTTAATAAATCCGAATAGTCTCTAATTAATCTCACTAGGAATATATATATATATATATATATATATATGCTTTGATTTTTATTTTATTTTTTAAGTGTGAGGTTTTGGACACTGGCACCTTTCACTTACACTTTCTTCCCTCATACCATCCAATCTATCCCTCCCCTTATATATGCTTCATTTATCAAACACTTTATTGAAGAAAAAATTTTGCGAAGAAAAAAAGGGCTTTCTATCTGCAGTTTTTGTAGGTACATACACATGAGCATTACTAAATTGCAGATACAAGAAAACATTTACTATATTGGATGGTACAATATGCTTCGACCTATCTCAAAATATGCGACATATAGAGAAAAACATACGACAGGTTTCATAAGGATTATTTCCACTTCTCCACTTTGCATCAATTGCTTGCAGCATACTTTGCATCTGTATTTGACATAGTTAATTATACGTGAAGTTATCGATATTTGAAATAAAATTGGTAATTTTAGGATGCAAAGCATCAAAAATAACTTCCAGCCTCGATATAGTAGTAAATGATAACTTTAATGTGCAATATGTCTATAACAAAAGTTGAGTGTGGAATGGAAGAATGGTCGAAAAGGTTACGCATGCAAACTATAATTAATTTGGTTTTTGATAAATACGCTTTGAGAGTACTGATCATTTGTTCCTAACTAAATATTAAAAACTAATGATCATTTAATTTATCATTTTAAGCTTTCATTTATGCTGTTAGAGTGGTGCATTCCGCGTACATGCAATTCATATCAAACTTGTTTTTCAAGTCACCGTAGGTTTGACCCTAAAGAGAGTATAACCAGTGACTCACTTCAAATGGTTTTTTTTTTAAAGTAAGGAAAGTATGAGATTTAAAAAGTGGAGAAAGAAAAAGAAGAGTTTAAATTCGAGATCTTAATTTTAGTAACTAAATCAAGACTTTCTCGACTAATATTCAAATGTTTGATGGACCTTAAACTTCAATTAAATATGCGAAGATATGATGAAGCTTGAAACTAAAGGAAATGAAAGGAAGGAGGAAAAAAAAAAGGTAGTGCATGTACAACAAAGGCAATGTTGTAGCTGTTCGTATTTGGTAAAATGAAAGGATTTCGAGGATCAATAATTAATAAGAAAAGTCATTTAAATTAATTTGAGCTTTGTAATAAGCATTGGTGTTGAATCTTGATTTGGACCAAGACCTCTTCCTCTTGAAATAACCACATCCTTGTTATGTAACAGGAAACACGGCTTTCATCCTTCATATGTAGCATCATTATCCACAGACAGCCCTACTCTTTTTTTAGAGAAGTTTAGTCCTAGGAGACAATGATCAAGCTAGCCAGCTAGGTTTCCTATTTCAGATTTCTTTTGGCGTCACTTCCCAGGAACATGTTCTACGGGGCACGGGCCAATTGATTTCACTCTATTTTCGTACAAGACTAGAACCCTGGGTAAAAAATGAAAAAGTAGTAAGTACTAATATAAATGCAAATCTAAGGATTTTTCAGAGAGTTATAGGCTTATAGCCGCATATCTGGAACACAAATGTGCACGCGGACAATGTAAAAATGGGAAACAAATGAAGATTACATTAATAAGAAACAATTTGGTCTTTTTCTCTCCAATTGATTATTAATTATTTTGCTGTGGTCACTTTCAATAAAGGTTAATTTCTCCGACCTTGAAATTACTCGGAAGCTGCCTTTTCTAACCCTTGAACGTCAGGCTGAGCAATTTGGAATGACTATATATGGCAAGGGATGAATATTCTTTTACATGGCACTGAGTTTTGATCAACAGATTATCCATCCTTGAAAACCTGACTGATAAAAATGGAAAGCAACAACGTTAAAAAGAAAGTTGGAACCCCTTCTGTTTATAGAGGGGTCAGGAAGAGAAAATGGGGAAAGTGGGTTTCTGAAATAAGAGAGCCAGCAGGAGATAAAAGAAGAATATGGCTTGGGAGCTTTGATACCCCTGAGATGGCTGCTGCTGCCTATGATACAGCTGCATTTCACCTGAGGGGGCAGGCGGCCCAGCTAAATTTCCCTCACTTGGTGGATTATCTTCCTAGTCCAGCTAGCTCAAGTGTTGAAGATATGAGATTGGCAGCTCAAGAAGGTTCTTTGCTGTTGAAGAAGTCCATTGGAGACCAGCAAAATTATGATGATCAAGCTGCAGCAGGAATTCCTGTTACCGTGGTCGATTATGTTGCTCAGCCTGTCACGGTAGGACTCTCCCAGAGAGAGATTCAGGCCATTCACGACTTGCCATTGGAGTCACCGAATTACAATATGTGGATGGAGATGACATCTGGTTCAAAGTTCTTAGGAGACCCGGTCATTTTTCCAGATGACTGTGACCTTGAAATGACTGACTATGTAGAAGTACCTGATGATTCCTTGTGGAATCACTAGGGTACTCCTTAGTGGTAGTAGACATGGGAGATCTTTCGGCACTCTTGGTTTACACCCTCACTTTTAAATTATGTGGTATATTCAAGAGGTAAATGGATTTTCTTGTATCATCATATCTCATCCACCGTCACTTTTTTAACATCATTATATTACCATGATTATATATCTCTTGAATGTACCACAAAATCCACAAGTTGACAAGTAAACCGAGTATTCTCCCATATCCGTTCATTGATTTCTTCAAGCATTTACAAAGAAGTCACAAGGATAGTCACAAATCTGTGTAATTAATCTGTTGTTGCAACCAATGTTACCCTAATCATGCCAACAATAAATTGAAGATTGTTCTTGCTTCTTTCTTTTCTCTTTTTGGGAAATCTGATTGACCACCAAACACATCAAAGGAGTATGCTTTCGCAACTCGTTGGATTGGCTGTAATTTGAAGGTAATGATAGATGGAAGTACTAGTCCACGTAATATTGCCATACATGTATATTCTTTTTAGTAAAAATGGTTAAGAAGATTATCAAGTTATTAGTCTGGTTAACTGGCTCATCAACGTAGCTCTCTTCTGGTCATTATTGATTTATCAGGTATGTAATTTTCTGGCCATTAATCTGTTAATGCTGCCCGAATTAATGCCAAAAATTAATTGAAGATTGTTCCTGTTTCTTTCTTTTCTCTTTTTTGGAAATCTGATTGATCACCAAACACATCAAAGGAGTATGTTCTCGCAACTCATTGGATTGGCTGTAGTTTGATGGTAATGATAGATGGAAGTACTAGTCCACGTAATATTGCCATACATGTACATATTTTTTCTAAAAATGGTAAAGAAGATGATCAAGTTATTAGTCTTAGTCTAGTTTAGCAGGTTCATCAATGTAGCTCTCTTCTGGTCATTATTGATTTATTAGGTACGTAATTTTCTAGATCTTTTCTCCTTAACTGATCAACCAACTTCATGCTTTCAACGATGTTGTCCTTTCACTAATACACTAAAGACGATTCATGGTTCAAAGTCGTTTCTGAAGTAGTGAGATTTTTCGGTTCACAAAATTGAAAAGTTTTAACAGTTTATTAGGGTCCGTTTTGCTGGTCTGTGTCTTGCATTATTTGTCTAAAACTTACTATAGGGAGGAAATATGGTAGAAGAGGGGAAAGAGCGGAGTGAAGGGTGGAAGAAGGAAGGGAAAGAGGGTGAAGGAGGGGGACTTGGCTCTTCTCCAGTAGATCCCTTCTCCATTTTTCACAACGAATATTTGGATACATAACATGTATCTTCATTACTTAACAAGATTTAGAATTAGTCAAATTTAAAATGATCATATCCCTTTCTAATAAATGAAAACACATATCATACATCAAGATGTTCAGTATCAAAAATAGAGAAAATCTACTAGAGATGAGCCAAATCCGGAGGAGGGAGGGAGGTAGTGGCACGTCTGGTGTTGACGTGTGTTTTTGGGTATTTTAAAATTTTTTTGGTGTGCTTTTTTGGGTATTTTTTTAATAAAAGCTTAAGGCGATCTTAGATGTTTTTAATAATGCAAATGATATTACTACTCCAAAAAAAAAAAAGGTTGAGATACTAAACTTATAATTGTTAAAAATGAAATAATCACCTATAGTCTAGATTCTCTTACAATTTGAATGTCAAAATTACCCTCTAGGTATAGTTTAATGATCATTTTGCAATATTCTTATAGAGAACTCTGTACAGTTGACTACAAAATCTTAATTTTTTAAATTAAAAAACTTTATCATTATTTCAAGTTGTAAAAAACTAACTTAAAAATAATGAACAAATTGAAAAGTAATAGACAACTCTAAACAACAAAATCTTGCACTTTACTCAAGGACTATTAAGTAACTCATATTAATATGGCATTTTTTTAAAAAACATTATTAGGAATTTCTTTTATTATTAATTGTACAACAATTTAAAGCTAATTTAACATTAGGAAAAACTAAGTGAATTGAAGAGATAAAAGTTAATAGTAAATGTATAGAGAGGTAATTTACTTTCTTAGAATATCTAATAGGTTTTGTATTATTTCATTAAGTAAAAAGAAGAGTAGAATGTCTGGAACTTGTTTTGAAGTATAAATATCATTTGCCTTTTAACACTTATTGTAGATGATATTTTAGACAAATTTTGTATTTCTAAATGGACCTGCCAGATAGCTCCTTAATTTTAAAGTTGTTTGGGATTGTGTTACCAATGATAGAAGTACGTCTATGGCACTTGGCAAGCATCATTCCTGAACTGGCTTTGCGTTTCATAAGTTGGCTATCAAGAACCCTTAGGGCTGGAGGTTGAGTGTTCACAACTCCACACATACACTTAAATTGTAATCTAGAAGATGTGCAGTAGTGCACCTTTCTGGTGATCTTCTCCTAACCCTTCATATAGCTTAATTAGGCTCTCCCTTCCCCTTAGAGTAGAATGGAATTGGTTATGGATTTTGTGTATAAGGAACAAAAGGGTAAGCATGATTCATGTAACTAAATTTGTAGCTTAATAAAATTTAGGGCAAGGAACCTAAACAGCCACAAATTAAATCACTAAAATTGTATGCCTTTCACCATTTAACTATTTTGTGTTTGGTGCACTCAATAGTGGTATATGAGTTGTTATTCTGTCTGAATTTGTCGTCCAATTTACATTTTTTCCTTTAGTTTTGGACTTATCTATGTTATTGTATAAAAATTCTATTATGTAATTTACATGTGGACTAATTTCATTTTGTACATCCGAACTTATACCCTATTTTCACTGTACCACAAAATTCAATTTTGAACGGTTAGCATCCCAACCTCTTAGATTTGTTCCAGTTGAGTCAAATCTAAACCAAAGGAATGGAAGACTAATTACACAACACGCTTTTTTACATGACTAGATGATAATAATACACTATCATCTAGTAGAGTGATTTAGGTATACATTATGTGCGCAACACTCTATTCTATTAGTTTTGCTAACATTGCTATGGATTGGACTCTAGTGGGACAAATCTTAGAGATTAGGGTACAAAATATCCTAGCTTAAAATTTATTGTACAGAGTAAGAATGAGGTACAAATTTGAGAGTACAAAGTGAAATTATTATGCGTCTATGTATGCGTCTATGTGTGTGTGATGGAGAAAGAAGAGGAATGGGATAATTGCGAAATGCCTTGCAATTAAAAATAATAATAATAAATGAAAAGAAAGAAAAAGAATTGGGTAAACAGACAAGATATAAATAAATATATAACCAAGATGTTTTCTTTTTTAAAGGTAGGAGAGGAGTGGGATTTAGAGGAAAACGAAAATTTGAATCTAAAACCTTCGATCTTGGGATATAACCAAGTTCTCTTAATTTTTCATAAATAATCTTGAAACTAATGCAAAAGCATAATTCTAATGGCAAAGGTAAACAAAATGGCCAATGGTATTGCACTACTTCCATAAGTTGAGTGGATGATTTGCAACAAAAGATAGTTAAGTAGCCAAAAGTGTGCAATTTTTTAAGGTAACTACACTTTTACAATGCTAACACTTAGAGCACAACTTAACCAGATTGCTAAAGACGTTTCTTAGACACTCTTTCCAATTTAACTTCAATTTTTCTTTCTAGAAAAAATTCAGTGCTACCGTTTAGTTAGACAAAACCTAACTAATTAACATCACCATTCACCATAAAGACTTGCGTGTTAAAAGGGTTTTCGCATCATGTCCAAGTTGAGACCGATCAGAGTCAAACGGGTTGCAAAATGGTCTCTGTGTTATACAATTATTCGTATTCAACTTCTGGTCTTAGTTCGTGGCTCTTTGTCTTACATTTTTTGTGAAGCCGGATCTTTCAAGTGCCTTGCGGAACAAGAATTCCATCTAGATTTCGTGCTATTGTAAAGTTAGATTCTAGGAGTGTGCTTGTTATACAGTCATTTATTATAAGGAAATAGTACTCCTTATCTATGGCTATTATAAAGTTAGATTTTAGGAGGATGCCTGTTATACGTTGATTCATTGTAAAGGAGTAGTAGTCCTCGTTTATGGCTTTTTGTCATATCATTTCCCAATGGCACGATTGATGCCCCCCTCCTAATGTATTTTCTTTTATTTTATTAATAAAATTGGGATTGGCGTCTAAACAAAAAAGATTATCATTCACCAATAAACAGTTTATATATATATATATTCTTACCTTTTTAATTAAAAAAAAATCATTCAATTAGCCAATTAAAATTTTTGGCTAGGTATCTGTTCCACCTAAACCATATCTATACAATATATAAAGGAAGAGCAACACTATGTGGTGTAAATACACAGTGTCATTTTTTTTAAATTTCTAATCTACCCTTAATTATAAGGGTAAATTGATCCCAATATATTCTAGGCAAAAACTCCCCACAATCAACAAAGAATTATCCCTTTGAGATAAAATTACAACTTTCTCACACTAACTCCCTCACATCTCCACTTTTTTCTCCATGAGTTTTTAAAGACAATGACTTTCTCTGAAGTAGTAACTAGATTTTTAGAAAAATAAATATCTACTATGATATGTAACTTTATATGAAAAAATAATCACATATTTTCTTGAAATAAGCACACACTTGTGGTGTGCCAGAAACACTAGTATATATTAACTAAACTTTTGGCACTTGGTAGGCAAGCTCAGCCCAATGGGTTTTGGATTTTATCGAATGCAAAAATTAAGGCCTATTCAGCCCATCATAATTTGTCCCCATCACAAAATCAAATTTTAAACGAGAAATACATGTTTTACGATTACTCTTTCTAATTCATTTTCCATCTTCCGGAATCCCTGGTTGACTAGGGCGGCTCCCTATCCCCGCCCCCCCAACTTTTAGAAAATTTAGTTTGCCTCCCATAAATACTTGAACATTTTTAAAAATATAAGCTTTTGTCCAAACAAAAATTTAAATTTATTTCATTTTATATACTTAGATTTAGATGTATTAAAATTCCCCTTCCTAGTGTAAACTTTTTATTTCCTTCCCCACTTGTGTACTTGTAAATTTCAAGAAACTAAGATAGTACGAGAAGAAATTGTGCCCTAGAAATTTTTTTGTAATAAAAAAGTTTGGATGCATTCGACTGCTATCATCACCACGGTCAGGACATACCTACGAAATCATATATCGTTTATAAAGATTTTTGTAGATCGTCCACCAATATAATCCTCATATCAATATTGAAATTCAAACACATAATCTTTTGTGAGATAATAGACCGTTCTTGTCAATTGAACTAATTTCTGTTTGCTGTGGCGTAGAAGTTAAAACTTATCATCAATTCATCATTACTCATTTCGTACAAAATATTAATATGGGCGGCTTGAAATTACAAAACGAAGAATACATGGAAGAAAAAAGTGGATGGAATGGAGACGGGCTCAAAGTAAAGTCAACCGGAGAATGCCGGTGTTCAAAGCTCAATTTCGATTGATCACGTTACGCTTTATAATTAAGGGTTTTTCACGCGTTGATATGAAATATTAATGGAAGACAGACTCGCAGGTTTTGGCATTTGGTTTGGGTACTTTTCAACATCCAGCTGTTAGAAATGACATAAACCATTGAAAATTTGTCTTTTGTACCCGATTTTGTAAAGCTTCTTCCTATTTTAATTTGTACTGTTAAGTACACACATTCATGATATAGCAACTGGGATGTGTATAGAGACTTGACTAGAGTTCTACACACTAAATAAACTACCTATCTATCATCATTGCCTTACGAGTATCATCATCAGATGCTGTTGGTTCAACAGACGTTCTGTACTACATGGTACATTTTTTAACCAGAACTGTGCTGGCATAACGCAAGTTAGGTAGAGAAAATTCAGTGGTCAGAAGGCTCTTAAAGTTCTCTCTATTGTCAGATTAACGGTTCAAATTCTGAATCTGATAATTGGGAGCATGAAGGGTGTAGAAAGGCGAGGGAGATAAAAAAAAAAGTAAGGTAAAGAAAAAAAATCATCTAGATCCCATATTAGTCAATTGTCAGGGAAGATTAGTCAATGTGAGCGAAAAAAAAAAGCCTGAGGAAACCACACATTAATATTAGTCAATCTCAGTGAATTTTCAATACATAAGTAATAATCCGAGGGAATTATCTTTTACTAGAGCTCGATTAGATGATCCAAGAGATTAGAAAAAAAAAAGGCAGCAACGTGGAAATTCTTTAAAATTATATAACAAGAAAAAGCTGGAGCATAGTTTCAGTAAATAAGATTATTAATATTACAAATCAATAATTTTGCACCCTTTAATACGAAGCATACGTAAGAAACTCTAGTCATCTTTCAATAATTGTGCATGGCCCTAGAATTAGGTATAGTATGGCATTGGCATCCAAGAGGCATTGGAAGAAGACTGGGTCAAAGCAAGAATTTTGCTAAGCCATTTCGAAAAGTAATTTGCTTGTAATACTGCATAAGCGATTAAGATGTATACAATAAATACGATTTAGCTTCCTTATGTGTAGTTTGTACCGCTCAAGGGATGTAGATGTAAACCGAATTTTCTAATGATTGAACAATAAAAAAGAAATCATACCAATAAGTAGGGCAATGCAAATGAACACTTTATTTGTACTTGGTCAGCCAGATCTGCTTTATAGCAATGCTGTGATCCCTAACCATCCGTGTAGTCATGCATTTTTTTGCTATATTTCTTATATTTCGTATCAAATAAGAATTCTTTTGTTTGCTTTTAGACTACGTTAAATCAATTTTCATACCCAATTATACATAAATGAAATTGACTAAAGGAATAAGGAGTTGGTAGAGCCAATGATACTCCAAATTCGTAAAATAATTTTTCTTTTTGAAAAAAAAACAGAGAAATCAATCAACCGTGGCATTTGGTTCAGTGTACCAGGTTGCCATGTTCTCAATTTTTGGTGGGTTTTATTGGTTTAGTTCTCTTGGTCGTCCTGTTGTTTGGAAGGAGGGCAAAGCTCATACATGTTTTTTTTATTATACGTAAAAGATTTTCCTAGAAAATGTCTTCCATTTTTTTTTCAACAAACAAAGCATACGAGCAAAACTATTTTCTTCTTTAAAAATTTTTCTTGGATTTATTTTCTTTTTTTTTTCACTTTCGGCAATCAAAAGCTGTAGTTAATAAAAATTTTCCGAAATATAGCTATGTCCATTATTCATCTTCAGTTTCTGTCTTCCATTTTCTGATGGTCAAAAGTCCTATGATCGCTCAACTACCACAAGGGATGTATATATATGTATGTGTTTGTGTGTATATATATTGAAAAGTACCACAAGGGATATTTAGTATGATTCATGATTGAAATTTTTGCATACTGTTACGACATTAGATTTGGTTATTACTTAAATTCTGACTAAAATAGTAAATTAGTTCAATAAGATTTGGTAACAAAATTTAAAGAAACCAAACAAGAAAAAAATGAGTTGCAATCAAGTAAAAAGCTTCCTATTTGTTCGACGACCACTGAATCTATCTAACCAAGAAAATTAAATTTAATAAGAAACAATATGTTTTCCATGAATAATTTCTTTCTTCTAATGGGCCAATTAAGGCCTTAAATCTTACATTTCCAAGTGAAACGAAATGCCCCTCCAAGAACTCTCATTAGCCACTAATTCACTATTACCACTTCTCTTTCCTTGATTTATTTACCATTTTTACCATGAACTGCATAGTATTCTAATCTATGCTTCAGCAATTTTAATTTACCAGTTTTATTCAACCTATTTTTCTATAACATAACTACCTAACCCCATGGAGCTCTATATGATAGCAAAGAAAAAAGAGTGAAGGTGTGGCTCAACTAATACTTCTCAAAGATTTGGAATTTAGCCCTCGTGTATCATGTAAAATTGATCTGACTGATGGAACTGTAATAATAATAATGCAACCAAACTCCTTTTCATTGGTTGACAAGATGCATATAATTTCTCCCTGGGCCACCACAATATAAGTCACACAATCTTTCTGTCATATGTCTTGAATCCACTTTCATCTCATGCAACTACGTGGAAGCTCACTTCATCTCCTCACTCTCAACTCCCAACTCTTAACTAAATAAAGCGCCCATGCTTCTGGTTTGCAGGACAAGCAAAAATCAATAATTTTATTTATATAGGTTCAGCCATTAAGGGTTCCCAAGACATATAATTTCCTCTTCATTTTACTCAAAAAAAATGGCACAAGAGATCAGAAATGAATATGCCAGACAAAGTTACATAGGAATCAGGCAAAGAAAATGGGGAAAATGGGTGTCTGAAATTCGTGAGCCAGGCAAGAAAAGCAGGATATGGTTAGGAAGCTATGAAGCACCGGAGTTGGCCGCCGCGGCCTACGACGTAGCTGCTTTGCACCTAAAAGGTTCAAGAGCTCGCCTCAATTTCCCTGAATTGGAGGAGAATTTTCCTAAACCAGCAAGTTCGAGTGCTGAACATATTCAAATGGCTGCTCAGGAGGCTGCAATGTGGTTTAAGAGGCAAATTCAGGGACAGGAGGTGAATGAATGTGGTGGTGATTATGCTAAAAGTGGCTTAGTTCCGGCGAGGGTGGGGTTGTCCTCTAGCCAAATTGAAGCTCTATATGAATCACCATTGGACTCACCCAAGATGTGGATGGAATTAACAGGGGCTTTCTTTTCAGCTGAACCTATGGTTTTCTACGGACAAGAAGAGTTTGAGCATAGTGAAGAATTCATGGTGTATAACTCCATTTGGGATTAATTATTTAATACTGTTTAATTAGTGTACAATTATCTTTACCTAAACATAAAGGAAACACTACAATTATTTTTTCCTTGGGGAATTATTCTAATAGCCCTTTACAGAAGAGAATTATTATCTTCCAAAAGGGCAAAAACAAAAGTGTACAAGTTTTGGTGCTAGCAATCAACCATCTTTGGAGAATAGATGATGGTTAGAATCTTGAGGATCTTGGATGGTAGGATGTTGGGTGGTAGGTTGATTTTTATCAATTTTCTTTTCAACATTTTATTGTACTTTGTTGTAATTTGTTGTCTGACCCTTGTAAACCTTCATAATTCCAATGGAATTTCTACTTCAATTCATCATTCATCTTTAACCTGTAGCTTACTGATTCTAAGTGTGATGTTTGCAAGGAACCATTTTGGAGACTTGCCTCGCATTCTCTTCTATTTTCCAGTGTTACTGGTTCTAAGCAGAGGATTGTGAGCTGTTCGAAACTCTTTGCTATGAAATACAGAGAAATAGAAATGATGTACTCTTCAATGGCAGGTGGATTCTCTCCCAATGGTTAGTTTTGCACTTCATCATCTATCTGCTTTTCAGGAAGCTAATGATCATTCTTTGCCGCTGCTCGCCATGCCTGTTCCATATCTTGGTCTTTGCCTCCTCATTCCCATTACACGGTAACTTTGATGCTTCTGTAACATCAATTAAACATGTTATTCGTGACTTTGATAGTCAGTTCATAGCTGGCTTATCAAAAAGATTTGATTTCTTAACCTTAGAAGAGCTCTTGCAGCAAGGGAAGCGGTATCACTGACAAACATCTTAATGATTCAAAGTTACATTTTGGAAGGGGCAGGATGCATCCTCAGGGTAAGTGGATGAAGACATTCTCTTGGATATTGGCTTGATAATTGAGGATGTTCGTTTAGCTTTCTTAGAGCATGATATTGTTGATGTAAATTGGATTCCTAAAGAGGCTAACAAGATTGTGCATAGTTAACTCATTTTGCAAAATCGGGCAACCTTGAAGAATCGCTATGGAACTCCCCCATCGAATTTTGTCAAACAAATAGTGTTACACGAAATCCAACAATCTCATTAATAAGATCATTCTTGTTGTCTATATATATAAAAAAAAAAAAAGACAAATGTATGAATTAGGGATTTATGCTACTAAGTCTAAACCCAAAAATGATTGAATTAAGGACAATAGCTTCCTTTTCTTCTGTTTTCACTTTAATTTTTAAACAAAAAAGGTGAATGAAAAATTGGCTATAAAAACGATAGGATTTTTATAAAATGTGTATTATTAAGATACATATTCAACCAGATTGTTACTGGATGTAAAATTTGACTCTCCAATTTGTCAAAGATCTTCATACTTTTAGATATTTATAAGTGGGTTATAAGAGGCAAAACATTTTCTTTTACAACTTTTCAGATTACACTTTTTGTTACACTATTTATTCGATTGACACGTGTCTCATGCAACAATAGATAAGCATCTAACTTTTAAAATATCTCTCTTGATGGGACACTTGTTACTTTAAGAAGTTAGGCAACATAGGTCCCGTTTGGTAAGTAAATTTTTTAGATGTTTGTCCAAAAATTTACTGTAACTTACTGTAAAATTTGTAAAAAAACTTTTTGAAAAGTGTAAAAATTTTTCTTTAAGAAAAAAAAACTTTCCTTCTTTTTCCTTTCTTTTTTTCCCCTTTCTTTCCTTTCCTCTTCTTCTCCCCCACCCTACTGCAATCTTTTTCTCCCTCTCTCCCCACTGACCAACTGCCGTCGCCAGTACCTCCGCCGAAGATCGGCGGCATAATCTTTTTTTCCTCTCTTTCCCGTTCCTCCATCTCTTCTCCTTCCCTCTCCCTCTCCTCCACCCCTCCTCTTTTCTCCTCTCCCCCCTCCCTTCCCCGCCATCTAGTCACGCTAGAGGAGGGTGAGGAGGAGGGTGGTCGGGAAAAGGAGGGGGGAGGAGATGACGGGGGAGAAGGGAGGAGGGGAGGAGAGGGGGAGAGGGAAGGAGGAGAGGGAGAGGGGGAGAGGAAGGAGGAAGAGGAGAGGAAAAGGTGAAAAAAAAGAAAAAAAAAAAGGCGCGGGCCATCGCCAGTAGAGATGGTGGTGGATTGAGGTAGGAGAAGAAGAAGAAAAAAGGAAGGAAGGGAATTTTTTTTTTGTGTGTGTTTTTTAGTATTTTAAAGTGTGTAGTTTAAAAATTTTGAAAAGTATTTTGAAATTATTGTATCTAAAGTTGTTCAAAAATTTGTAGGGAAAAAAAACTTGCCAAAAACTCCGCTTCCAAACAAGGCCATAAGTGTAACATAAAAATGTGTAATAGAAGACCCAAGCCATGAGACACCATTTAAAAAGAAAGATTGAAAAATTATAGAAACTAACTGAATTATTAATCGTATGCCTCATGAATATCCATCCAGGGTCTAGTGAGGTAGTATATACATAGGTTGGGCAGGTATGCTCTTCAAATATCTTTTGGTTTGGGCTCTATGGATCAAACTGGGAATGTCCCAGGCAGATGATTCATTGCTGATGGATTATAATAGAGTAATCAATTTTTTTTCCCCAAAATTGTGTTACTTATAGTCGGGGACAGGTACGGTAAAAGGAGAATGTGTGGATCACTATTTACCGTAAGAAACCCGGACTCCCAATGGTTGAATGCTAGGACTGTCAATGGGGCCCGGGCGGCCCGAGTTCGGCCCGAAAAAAAGTCTTACTAAATATATACCAATTACAAAACACAAAATACATTTGAACACTCCTCTACTAACTTTCTTAAGAGTCAATATTGGTAATGTATAATTGAAACTCTAACTTTTCTTATTGGTTGAGTAAATTTTTGTATTGACATAATATTTGTTGATTTCTTTTTTATCTAGAAACACAAATCATCAAGCATGTTTGAATTCAAGTCACAAAGCTATGAAGAAGTTCCAACCTTTAAAGATGTATTGACTTATGACCACATGTTTTATTACTATTTTTCGTGTACTTTGAACGAATTAGATATAAATATTGTTAAAAAATTCTTGATTTATGTACTTTTTAAGAACTATTACTTGTTCATGTTTAGTTTTAATGTTGTAGTCCTGTGAATGTTAAATTAGTTTTATAACTCAATAGTTATAATAATTATATTAAAAAAATTGAAAACCAACAAGTGAGTTTGGGCTCAGTCCGAATAAGGTTCAAAATCCAAATATTTTGTGAGTCCCCCTGTGTCTGAAAAAAAAAAATCAATGTCTAGATTAATTATTGAACATATCTTAGTGACTTTTGCACTTTGTGAGTGACTAAAGAATTTTTTTCTCTCATCCATTTATTTGTCACTTACCTTTTGTAAGTGCTTGCATATCTAAGCTTAGCCAACAATAGACATAAGCTGTAGATAGGTACTTTCTTATTGAAAAAAATCATAGCAGCACTCAACACCGCCAGAATTATCACTTCACCTATACAATTTTCAGAATTCCTCATGAAGATGTTCCTTCGTCGTATTCGAGCACTGGTGAAATAGATATTCTTGTTAAGGCTAAGATTATTGAGGGACAAAAGCCATTCGATAGGCCGACAAAGGGAACATTGAGTGCCTTTTTTTTTTAACGTCAAGGGCCGTTGATTACTAATTGCACTAGTTATGGACTTGTAGTGGACTACCTTAAAAAGGCTACTAAAGTTTCGACACTTAGATCCCATTTAATAACTTAATTTAGCACCTAAATTCAATAAGTTCAGATTTTAATATGTTCATACGTATTTGATAACTAAGACTAGAACATTTGAATAAATTAAGTGGCATGAATTTTCTAGACAAAATTTGCTCCAAAAAAATAAGTGATAAGTTATTCACTAATCACTTAATGTGATATACACTTAAATGTATCAAATTTATTACTTAACAATTTACTAACTTAATGAATCTATATTTCAGATTTCAAACTCTAGAATTCAGTTTTCAAACTTAAGTTGTAGCAAATGCAATTCCCAATTGATACTAGTTACTTCCAGGTGACCTTGAGAAGTCCTCATGTTGCACTTTTGTCTTTAACAAAAAAAAAAAGATATTGGTTCCTTCCTTGCATTATTATAATCATGCTATGGTTTAATTTATGCATTAATTTGGATAGGCAAAATGCTTCAAAATTGTGGGATTTAGTTATTAAAAAGGGTTTGATAATAAAATTCCAATGTTGAAAAATGAAACCAATAGTCCCTCACATTATATTGTTGTTAAATTTAACTCTCTCACATATAAAATAAATCATTTTAATCTCTTATTAATTTTTTTGAGGGAATCTCTTATAAATTCAAAATGCTTCTCTTATTTGGTTGCTGAACACATTTCCAACTATATTTTCAACCAAGATAGTCACATGCATACCAAATTCCAAAAATTTAAGGGGCAATGTTGGAAGCTCACCTCATTCTCTCTTTTCCTTTCTTTTTCAAAGTCTAAATACTCGTCAAATGAAACAGAAGAAATAAACTAAAGCTCATGAAAATCATAATATCTTTTCCTTAAATTAGAAAAAATATATACAATCCCATTTCGGAGAGAAATACATTTATCAATTGAAATTCAAAATGATGAAATTACAAGTTCCAAAAATGGAAAGCATATATCTACATATCCTTTTCATCTTTTCTCATCTTCTTCCTCAAAATCTCAGAGGAAGAAGGATGGTGGTAGCGGGAAGGGGGAAGGGAGGGAAGATTGGTAGAAGTTGGAGAAGTGGGATTGAGCAGAGGTGAATCTTGGTTGAGGTGGTGGTAGAGTTGGTGTTCGTGGAATTTTTGAATTAGGATAATTGACTACAAATTACATGAACTTTCAATTTTGTCTTTTTGAATTTTGAACATGTGACATATGCTTAACCTTTTTTATGAGAAAATGACTGTAAATATATTAAGGGATCAAAATGACGTATTTTAAATTTGTAAAAAAATTAATATGCTTAATTTTATATGTGAAGGACTAAAATTCAACAATAACAAGAGCCACGTTGTTGTACCGTGGTTCCCTTCAAATGTTGGAGTACCAAAGTTAAACCCTCTAAAGTATTCGACCTATAATTAAATCTGATTTTAAATTTCCTCTCAAATGCATGGCCAAAAGTGAAAATGGAAGGGAAACTCATGACAACACGATTCCGATAGATCATCTACTGCAATAAGATATAAAGCTCAAGAGAATGTAACCCTAAAATTAAATCCAAGAAAAAGTACGAAACTTATGGGGACCAACGCATTTGAATGAAGAAAGAGAAGTGGAAAATAGAATACAGCTGCTAAGCAAAAAAGAAGACTAGACAAGAATGTGAAAGACACAAGGTTGATCAAAATCAGTCCAATAAAAAAGAGTATATGGCACTATTTATTTCTTCTTTGATAGGCTAATCACTATTTTTTTTTAAGTACAAGAAATAATGCATGCCCGATTACTAAGTTTGACATAACTTTTAGACTTGATATAACAAATGATATTGGGACATGTGGTAAAATGGCGGTGAAGGTTTCACTTTCATTATCTTCCTTTATGACACGTTAAAACTTAATCAATTTTCCTAAACAAAAAAAAAAATATTATTCGTACATGACTTTTATAAGTTCCTAATGGGGTCACGTTTCCATTTGATCATGAGTTGTCAATATCACACACAAGCTCGTGTGAGAAAATTGATGGGTTTCTGGACCTTTTGATTTATTTAATTTTATTTAATTTCTGGACCTTTTATTTCTTTACAAATTTCTCTCTCGAGCACACTATGTTCTGTTCATTTAAACAACTAAGTATTGGATTTTTCATAATTGCAAAAGTCCTGGTAAGGTCTGAATCAAGTTACCTCTAAGCATTAAAGAAACCAGGAAAAAGAAAACCAAACTAAATATGAAACGAAGAGAGAAAAAAAAACATAAAGGCATTAACCTATAATCTTTTTTGTCTATTTTGATTATCCATAGCGATCATTTTCAAAGTCATCAACGTAATCTTCTCTCTTTTATTTTATTGATTAAAGTATGAGTCGCAGGTTAGACTGTACTTTATTAATTCTCAGGTGAGGTGACGGAATAGTTACATGATGTACGGAACTTTAGAAAAACGTTGCCAATTAGTTCGAATTGTTGTTTTTTAGTGTTTTTGTAAAAAAAATATATTGCAGTGATTTGATGTATGTGAAATAAAAAAAAATGATTCGAAAATACGTTTACTAAACAAGATCTAATTAGTAGGATCCAGCTATCATGACTTATTACTCATAAATCATAATTAGCCCTTCACACACGTTTATTGATTCTCGTTCTAGAATAGCTTTTTTTAATTGATACTGAGACCTTCCCTTCCCCCCCTCTCCCCCCCCCCACACACACACACACACAAAAGGGATTCTTTATGAGGTTAAATTGTATTTCTCTTGAAATTTAAAAAAAAAAATCTTATATTTAGCAATCTAAATTATTATGTCAATACACATACATTCATATTTATTGTTTGCACTTGTATATATATATATCCATTTAACTTTAATTTTCTTTAAAAAAAATTGGCATATGAAACTATTTAACGTACACCCGTTAAACAAATCCTACGAACGAGATGCTAAGAGCACTTTGGTTCATTAGTTTTTGTCTTTTTTCTCTAACTTTCTTTATCTACAGTGAGAAAGAAAAAATGGCTGGGAACTTAAAGACAGTAGTATAAACACACTTCCATTCTCTGGAGCCTACAGATGTCTGAAAGAGGAGAAGAAATGATCCTTGGTGAGGATAATTCCTAGTTGCTCAGATGTGTGGGATCCTGATGAAATCAGTTTTCTGGCACCAATTTGAAGGAACTAAAAAATTACATTCAACTGTATTCACAAATTTTTAAAGAGATAACCTTGATTAAAGAGAACAAAAAATTCTAAAGCAAATAAATATCTCCTAAGAAGCATGCAGACAAAAAGTTAAAAACTATTGTTGCAAATCAAATTTTGTGTTCAAGTCATGAAACTGGAAACTTAATTGAATACTAATTTTACCAGATTGAATGTAGGTGTGGGTCTGATATCCCTTTCATCTGAGTCATGTAACCGCGTCTTGAAACAGGAATGCCACCATGCTATTCATCCACAATCTCATTTTTAAGTACTCCGTACAATATTCTATTTTATAAATGCAAAAGGGTACGATTAATATTAGTATATAAAGTTTTTTAAGTACATATCCCATATTATGCAGGGACCAATCTCATTTGTTGGTTAGAAAAACTAGAAATATTGCGCAAAGAGAATATGCATGTGTTGGACTAAAGCATAATTCAAACAGTGGCGCAGTCGGGAATAATTTTCAGTGGAGACAAAAATAAATAGGATTTTTTTAATGAGCGTAACTGGCATTTGTTAACATATGATGGTGTTTATTATTTTGGAAATAAAAATGTTAGTCTTAGAAAGTGCATGAATGCAATGAAAGACAATAATTATCAATGATTGTATTCACATAATAATTGTTATTTCTTGTATTAAGATAATAGTTGAGTTTGATTTAGGTGTGCAAACAAATAGGGACCCCATTAGAACACCTAAAATAATAACAAACTTTCTTACCTTTTTTTTTAAAAAAAAGAAAGACTTAACAATAATAGTTATATAACAAAGTAAAATTATATCATTCATATTATCAAATACTATGACACAAAAAGACATGCTCAAGTTTACTAATGAAATAATTATTTTCTTTTGAAAAGCATACTAAACATTTTAAATTGCTCATTAACCTACAATAATTTTAGGCAGAAGGAAACAAAATTTTTATTTACTAAAAAATTTCACCCATGTTTCATTGAAAAATAATTACTTTTGTTGTAATTTTACTTGAGCAGTACAGACAACTACGACTTACTTTTAGATACATATTAACATAAAATGTAATTTTTGATTTATTGAAAAAAGTCCACACAACTCAATTAACTAATGAGTAGTAAATTTATATGACTTCCAAGGAAACTAAATGATTCGAATAAAAAGCCTTTCGATTTTGGATTATTAGTGTTCCAATTCCGTCGATTCATAAAACTGTATAGTTGCTTTCAAAAAATTTAGCGGGGACACAATTAAAAGTTTACTAAAATTGAAGGGATGCTAGACGAATTCTGTGAAGATAGTGGGCCCGTGCCGCCACCTTACATTACATCGGCCACTGAATTCGAGGACATTTGTCTCTGTCCGGAAGCCTTATTCTTACGTACAGAATTTTCGAATCGATTGGACAGAATGACATGCTCAAATTATTGTGTAATCACAGAGGAAAATAGATACACTTTTTGTAACCCAAATTTTTGAAGGGAGAAGAATCGGAAATTTCTTCTTATAGAGACGTTGGTTTCTATTTTTTTTTGTCTTTTGGTTCACGTAAGATCGCAATTTTTACAAGAAAAAAGAGAAAAATAAAAGAGTTTGAAGGTGGAATAAGAAATGTTATAATCACTTGAGATTTATATTAAGATATGCTTAGGCAAATGATGTTTGCACTTTACAACAATTTTTCGACAATTTCAGTTCCTTGTCACCTCTGTTTGTGGTTTTTGGTTCAAAAGCTCATCTAATCAGCCCATTATGAGCGCTCAAACTGTTTCTTTTAACACTTCAATGCAGAGTAGAATTAGAATAGAAAGCATGAGCAAGCCAACAACGCTTCGAAAGAATTGCAGTTTCATTGCTGAAATCTTAATACGCAAAAATGCAACAAGAAAAGGAACCGAAAAGGAAAAAAATAAAAGAAACTTATACTTTCTAATCACAAATGTTCAAACTGTATTTACCCTCAAAAATGTTATTGAATGAAATTGATATACGGGCAAATTTTGTATCAGTCAAATTAAAATTTGATAAGAGTTATAAACATCCA
The DNA here is from genome assembly GCF_003713205.1 of Coffea eugenioides. Lineage (NCBI taxonomy): Eukaryota > Viridiplantae > Streptophyta > Magnoliopsida > Gentianales > Rubiaceae > Coffea > Coffea eugenioides. The sequence continues at coordinate 10,505,500 of NC_040044.1, forward strand.
CTATTCTTATTGAAAAATTATTTGATGGTCAAAAGTTGATACGAACAATAGTTTATAATTAGCTAAGAATAAAGTTGAGAGACTATTTCAACTTTGATAAAATATTCGAGGGATGATTTAGGTCATTTGCTCTTTTTTAAAAAAAAAAAAAAACAAAAGAAGCTAGATTTCCAGATCTGTCAAGGTGCTTCAAGATTGATTTGACTTTTCAACATCAGGCTGTTGCAAGACATGCCCTAATTCTAATATTCATGCGCAAAATAAAAGAGCTGGAGAAATTTAGACCGTTACACAAGGTCATGAGTACTACATTCTAATTAACCCAATAGAAGAGAATACTAGAATCATGAATTGAGGCCGTCAACCAAACAATTTTGAATTTTTTTTGAGGTTTACAAATAAGGGATTTTAAAGTGTTTTACATTCAACAATAATTAAAAGAATTCATAGAAATGCATTAGGATGCAAAGTACTATGGCAGTAAAATCAATAGAAATGCAAAGTACATATTTTTTTTATTGTTCATGAAGGGACATTGCAGGTAACCCTATAGAAGAAACAAAATCAGTGCTTAAGTGGAAGAAAAGTACTACTTAATTACAAAAGAACAACGTAAGAATTCTAATCGCTCAACACTGCATTTTTCCAACAGCAACACCAACTTTTCTGTCACAAACTCTGGGCTCAATCAGACTGGTAAATTTGAGGGAGATTGAACAGATTAGATACAACATTTCATGAAGGAAGCAATGCCTGATCTGGTATACATCAAGCTTCCGACCTCCTATACATCAAAACGTACGTGTACCTCATAAGATATATGCTGTATGCGTGATACATCCCAGAAAGTATAACTATGACAAGTGCTCCATTCAATTGCCAAGATCTAATTTTGCTTTGTCATTCAAACTTTCTTTTATGACACTAATGTATTTTCCTTTGCAAGTAAAATATTCTTAGCAACTTGCGTTTGCGGCTATCATGCAGATCACATATTTGCTTATGAATGCCGGTGAAAATGCCACTATTACCGTGGTTGATAACTTTAACGTAATTTTGATTAGGAATTGAAAAATCTTTACAATCTTAATAAAAAACTTTACATATATATTAGTCTAAAATTGTCATTAGATTCTTTTCTATAGCTTCTTCCTTTGTTATTATTTTTTTTTTTTGGTGTGTGGTTTGGGGGTGGGCTATGTAGCTTCTTTCACATTTTTAGATGCTATTATTTATATTCACATTCGAAGCTTATTTATATGTTATGGCAGCGTATTAATAACATCTACAACTAGTTTTTTTTTTTTTTTGAAGGAATCTAAAACTAGTTTCAGTAGCCTATTAGTTCATTCTCAATTGCTGTAGAGTAAATCCTATCCTATCCTTCCTATCCTAACAATATAAGTGTGTGAATGAGTTGGATGAACAGTGATTTTGGTCCCTCATTAACACCTTTACTGTGTGGATTTTTTCATCATTTCACACGTACTTTATGCTCATGGGTTGCTACCGTTACACACAATTGTGGCTGCAATTTCTTGGTGAATTTTGGTCTTTTGGTTCCATCCAAGTCATTCAGACACCTACTACTGTATTATCACATGGCTCGGGTTCCGATTTAAACACTTGGCGGTGCGGTGGGCGGTGCGGTGGAGTTCTGTTCTTTCCTTGCTGCTGCGTGTGATCAGTGATGAATTGGAGCAGATCATGAAACAGTCAGGTCAATGAGCCATGTTATACTACCTAACGACATCCCTTTTTTGAGGCCAAATGAGACTTGTAACTTTTGATAGCCTTCCAATACGACTTAATGAAGGCCACATGTAAATGTCCTTCATGAATCAATGTAAATAAATATATGTAAATACTATCCAAAAACAGACTCAAAAAGTTGAATCTGATCACCCTCGCGCATGGCGCGAGACTGAAGCAAACTAGTATTTTTTCCGACTCAAAGCAATTGACTTTTGTCGAATGAAATAAACCTAATCCCAGAGTTAATACCAAAAGCCGGCAACTCTTGGTACAGCCCCAGGACTCTTGGTGAAGCAAACTAGTATTGAAGGAGTAGTTTTTAAAACTTCTAATTTCTAAACTACGCCAGTGATTTAAAACAAAGTTCTAAATTACATCTTTGTAAAGCATTATACGTAAGCTGATATCACATAGAGATATCAAGTAAGAATTATGGGTACTATTTTTTTATGCCCAATGCTTACTAAATCGTTGTAGACTCTTAATATGCAATTTTAATAATTCTTAAAAACTATTTTAGAATAATAGAATTATTTAAACTTAACATGTTGTACGTCATACTATAAAAGATGCTTTTAAACATTTTAAAACTTGAGTGCTCTTGAAAAAGAAAAAAGAAAAAAAAAAGCTCTTGCTGCATTTAAGTGCTTGCTACATAATTTTATGACTAAGCTGATTATCATGTTATGTGTACAAAGACATTATCGTGTTTCATGCAGATTCATTATTATGTGTACTATTTGAATCAAATACTACTTTTTAATGAGTTCAATTGCAATTTGTAGCAAAGAACATATATAAAATATTTCATAAGACTGAAAATTTATACAATCACGTAGCAAACAAAAGCCCTGCTAATTATTTTGAACCCGTCATTCGAACACATACTCAACCTACAGTTTTAGAAAAGTTTGTAGTGTGAAAGTTCATTTATTGTCAAGCTAGATACAAAGAATCACATATAACACAAACACAATTATATTAGCATAAACTACAAGTATATCATGTATGATAATCCTGAAGTTTCAATAATTCTGTGATCTCTTATGCTTTACTAATAGCCAGCTTGTTCTCCAAAGATTGAGAATCTCATCATACAATTGAGAGCTAAAGCCTAACAGGTATGACCCTCTTTTTTCTTGGGGAATTACTCTGGTAGTCCCTTACAGGAGAATTATCTTCCAAAATGGTAAGAACAAAAGTGCACAAGTTTTGGTGCTACCAATTAAGCTAATTTGGAGAATGGATGATGGTTTGAACCTTGGAGGGGTCTCGGTAGGTTGTTTTTTTGGAGATGCTCTATGTGCAACTTTGTGAAATGAATACAAATTTCTTTCGTCTGATCAATTTCCTTTCCAACATCAACTGTAGTATGTTGTATTTTGTCGTCTTGCCCTCGTAACCCTTCTTGATTCCAATGGATATCTCTACTTCAATTTATCATTCCCTCCTGCACTCTTCACCAATTTCCAGATTAAGACAAAAGAGTTGAATGATCAGGGATTTATGCCATTGAGCCTAAACATTGAAAAAAAAAAAATCGAATACAATAGCGTTTGTATTCTGGTTGTCTGATAATTCTGAAACGAAAAAAAATTGGATGAGGATTAAGCTATGAAAACGAAAGTGCATGCAGCTCTCTTCAATTCTCAAACGAAAGAGTGGATGAGGATTAAACTTATGAAAACGAAAGTGCCTGTAGGCATGTGTATGAAGATACACATTCAACCAGACTGTTAGATGTGAATTTTGACTCTCCTAATTATCCAACATATAGAATTTCCCTATAAGAAGAGACACATTGAAAAAGAAAATTTTAAAGTTAACGGAAATTAATTGAACAATTGAAGTTTAAAATGGACACTAACATGATTGAATTTCATTCAACTTACAAGGGCCAAAACAAAGATAAACCTATGCCTTATGAAGACCCATTGAGGGCTTGCCCGCTGAGGTATCAACAGGGTTGGGTGGGTATGTTTGTTAAAATTCCTTTTCGTTTGGGCTGTGCATCAAGTCTTATGGATCAAATTAGGAATGTCTTAGGCAAATGATGGATTACTAATGCACAATAAATTGATAATTTTACGGGTAATTATCACCTTGCCCCCCTGAATTATAGAGGTAATCCCACTTTGTCCCCTTGAACCAAAAGAATATATGCTTGCTCTATCCTAATTGCATGTTAGGCTTTTTATCAGCCTTAGATCGGGATCCTACCTTGAATCATATTGGAAGTCATAGGATCGAATCATAGGTAGGATCATGGAACTGTAAGATCCTAATAAAAATTACAAAAAAATTGACATTTTATTATTTACTAGGAGGGATAAACGCGCTTCGCGCGATGAAAATGTAAAATGCCCTGCCCAATTTTGAAGCAATAAAAATTGTAATTTATGTAGAAAAAGTACATTTTTAGTATAGGCATTTAACAAGTTTAGATAGTTAGAGCCTGTGCTCTAAATCTGTAGATGGCAAGAGGGATATAATTCATATATAATCATATGGCGTAATTCTTATCTTTATTTTAATGGGATCCTTCATACATAAAGTGCGTTTCACAGATAAAATTTCTTTTGATGCAGAAAGTGTCCTTAATAATTTTCATGCCACGAAGGACCACCAAATCCAGTAAATATATTTATAGTTGAAAATAGTTCTTCATTTCTTGGTATATTATTTTGAATTACTATGTAGTAATTTCAGTGTAGATAGTCCAGAGTTTCCATTAACATACTGGACGGTGCAATGATGTACTTTCCTCTTATTTTCTGTTGATTCTTGTCCACACATTTTTTTGGTATTTCCATGCAGATGAAGCCAAAAACACATTACCAAGGAATATTTAGACAAAAAGTTTGGCTCCTTTGGTGTTTGCAAATCATATTCATCCCAAAGGAACTGCAATGACTAATTATTAGTTAAAAAGATAGAGAGGACATCAAAGTAACCAAAGAAACTTTTCAAACATTCACTACTAAAGCTTGATGAGTGCAGCAAGTAGGTTAACATCAATTTTGTGGCTAAACACCCATTAGCAAAGCCTGAATTGCTAAACAAATGCAATAACTTGTTGAACATTAAACTTCTAGTGCTTTGAATGGAGAAAAAGGAGTAAAAGCAAACCAAGTTGTTTTGTCTTGTTTCATTTCTTGGTTTAATGAAGTGCAGAATAAAAAAAGTAAATGAACAAAAAAACACAGTACAAAATCTGCTATGTGGAGCAACATGAGACCCATATTACAAGACTTGTCAATTTCACAAAGTTGAAACCTCTTGAATTCAACAGGAACCTAGACAAAGATAACAAGAAACCCTTTCATTCAAAGGAATCTACCCTTTTATTCATGTCTTCTCTAAAACCTGACGCAGCATGCTCTTGCAAATACACATAATGCTTAAAACTATCATTTTTCCCTTCATTTGCCGAAGAATAGGGCAAAAGAAACAGGGCTCAACACTTCCAAGCAGTTTTTGTAACAAAGGAAAAACTGTAATGCAACCTCCCCAGCCAAAGTCAACTATGGACAGTTCATTTATATGGCTATAGTTCATTTATTGCAAAAAACAGCCAAGAATTTGGCAGTTACAAATAATCATCCACAAAACAAATTGTCATAGAACGGAAAAGCATCATGTTCCATATACATATACAAAACGTAAGCCATGTACAAACTGAAATGGCAATTGAGCCATATCAATTAGCAACCTAGCTACTACAAAAGTTTCCGCAGTTAAGTTCTTTAACAATGATAAATACATATTAGACATTAACTAAAAACATCTAATAAAATTGTTATCTAGAAAAAGGCTAAAAAAAATAAAAATTACAATAATCAATTTAACATTGAGCTGCATTCCTAATCAGAAAACATGAATGTGTCACACAGGCAGGACAACAGATTCTTTCCTCTTAGCCGCCTAGCGACACGATCACTCAATTCAACGTTCTGCAGCAAAACTCAAAAGCATAGTCATAAACTGCATAAGTATGAACAAACAATACATTGCTAGTCTGCACACACTACTTATTCACAGTCAAAATCCAAACCCTTAGCTGTCTTACAATAATCAATTTAACAGTGAGCCGAATCCCTAATCAAACCAGATGAATGCCTAACACAAGATCACTTAGTCTAACATTCTACAGCGATAAAAACAGAGACATAAACATAACTACACAAGTATAAATAATCAAACAAAATACAAAATACAAAAACAATCCTAATATACCTCATGTTTAACTTCATAAACATAAAAAGCAGCCAAGCTAATCAATCGCCCGGCTTAGCTGCAAAAAGCCAGAACATTCACAAAGCCTAAATCAGGAAAAATCTCTTTTAGAGAAGAAAATAACTGTTAGTCTGCCTAAAAAGGATTAGTCCCACAATACAAACCATAAAAACCATTAACTCATTTCATTTTTTCGTAATCCAAATTCTATTCCTTCAATAAAAGAAGAGAAACACACAGAATTTGAGGTTTACACAAAATCAACAGACAACAAGCACAAAATTTCCTTCACACATCACAATCTCAAACACCAAAAGCAACTCAAAGCAATGACAAAATTTAACCGATTACAATAGTCACAAGTACAAAATTTCTTATGGAATCCACTCATTAATTGCAAATGGCTGATCCTTCAAGCCTCAGAACCACTAAGCACCAAAGCAAAACATAACAAAAAAAGAAAAAGAAAAAGACAGCCTCACATGCACAGAAATGAGAAGAGATGAGGAAACCAAGCAAAAAATGCTAAATCACCCAATTAAAGAATCTCCCCGGGGAAAAAATACAACCAACAAGTCTAGATCAAAGCAACAATTCAAAAGATTAAGCACATAATAAAAATCCCCTCTGAACATAACTCATTCCTGGAAAAATGTCAAGACAATTAATCAACATACAATTTTTGGTACAGAAGGCTCGAAAATTTCACAAATCTTGAGGGAAAATATGTCTACCATGGGAGAATACCAAGAAAATTAATGGTGACTAAGTTTTACCTTTTAACTTTAGCTGCCAGATTTTCGCTAAAGCTAAACACTCAATGGAATTGCTATCAAATATACTGAAATTCTTAACAAAATAGCAGTTTGATGTCTAAACTCCCTTTTTCAGGTTTTAATCTAACTAATGAAGTTAGTGAAGTTGCTCAAATCATATGCCAAAATCATGAATATCCACAAACTTAGTATCCAAACATTTCTTGATTAAAACAACTAACCAGTAAACCACAAATCCATTGTCAAAGGCTGAAAAATTAGGAACAAGCTCTCTTATTTATTACAATAGAAACCATGGCATAAAGCAATACAAAAGATATTTTTTAGCATAAAGCACCGAAAAAGGATCCGTGGTTAAGTTTGTCAATAGAAACCAAACTTTTTTATTTTATTTTGTCATTCTCCTACAGACAACTTGTTAAGTTTATTCAGGCCTTTAGTTTCATTAAGGCCCATAAAAATTACACATAATACATTGACAGGCAACCATATCACCATACACGTAGACCAGATAGTATTAACCACAAATCCTAACTTCATGGTATCTAAGATTTGACCGTACCCTTTTTTCATTTCGGGGCAGGAAGATGATAGATGATAGATGAAAGGTTGTGTCTTATCTTATGTTTAGAGTCCATCAATTCTTAGTGTAATACGTAATAAGAAAATGTAGTACGAAGAATGAAGAATGCAGTACGAAGGTAAAGGAACTGACCACGTGAGACATGGAGTAATTGGTTAGATGGCATGTCTGAACATGGACCCCTAAAAGCTTTCTCGCATCCAAAATCTTGTTCGTCGATATTCCCTGCAGTAAAATGTCCTCCAATTGGTGCACTTTGGTGGTGTTAACAGAATTGGCAGAAGGCTAGAACATGAACTTACCTGTAAGTGTCACTTGTGAATCCTCAGGTATATCTACTATTATTTCTATAACTGTAGGCATTACTGCAAGAAAGGCCAAAAGAGCTGTAATTAATCAAGACTGAACTAACTAATTGGAAGACCAAAAAAGTGCAAAAAACTGAGGCTTGTTTAACACACACACACACACATCTAAGGTGCTTTCGACCAACAACATGACAATAGGTAATAGTGCCACAAAACAGAAGAGTAAAAGGGAACTAAACTCGGTGTATAATCAGTGCAATTGAGAAGTTTTGGCTCAAAAAATGTTTTGTACTTGATGCAATTGTTATGATAATATGAATACTATTCTGTCATCATGGTGTTTGGACTAAAACATGGAAAAGTGACCTTTTACAATACTAAGAACCAAACAACACAAGAAAATCTCAGAATAGGAACTTGAACTGCTCTTGATTCGTGATGCAGCAATAGAAAAATGAAACAGAATTATTCCCGATGCCACAGAAAAGCTTACCCACAACATCTTCTCAATTGAAGGTGAGCAGGGAAAATGACAAGCTCTTGCTTTCCCTCATTTATACATTGCTCAACCTAACACACAGCTCAGCACCCAGAAAAGAAAACAAAATAAAAGGAAGTCAATAAAGAATGACAAATATAGCAAAACTGAAAGACAGAGACAAATAGAATTTGCAAGAAAAACAAGAACAAAAAAATTACCTGACGGAAGAAACTCCTATCAGACCTCGCACGTAAAAGGATCTGCAGAAAAGAGGAGCTTATTAAAAAAAAATAAAAAAAAGAAGAAGAGGGAAATGGAGGAAATATTGAAATACCAATCTAAAGCATATATCTTCAAGTGCTAGTACCCAACATCCAATTCTTGCATCAATAAAGTGGAAATCTTTGAAACCCCACCTCACGGGCTCATCCAAGCTACAGAAATAAAAAAATCTAAAAATTAAAAAGAATAACATAATCCTCATAAACAACAAAATAGTAGTAGCAATCAGAAAAGGGAAAAAAGCAACAACAAAAAAAGATCCGACAAGAACAGATAGTGTACTCGTTGTCTATTTTCAAAAAAAAAATGCAAGATCTGACAAGAAGAGACGGTAAGATCTGACGAGAACAAGAATGCACGAAAAAAATGTGGAAGAAAAGGATGAAAAAGGATGATTAAAGGAACAGAGAGAGAGAAACGAAGACGGTGGAAAGATCTGGAGAAGAGACGGCGGAAGAAAGAAGCGGCCGAGAGATTCTTGTGTTTTATGCGGCTAACCCTAAGCCGAGAAAGAAAATGGACACACGAAGCGCATCACGCGAAAAAGATGGGATGATCCACGTGCGCGGCACGTGAGAGGATGACGAAAACCAATCCAGGTCATCAGAGGCCTTCGGCTCTTTATCTACTTATGTTGATAAGCTTATTATTTATGAAAACATATGCAAACAAACGTAGAAAATACAATTGTAACTAAAAAGGTAAAGTTTTTCAACTAAAAACTAGCATTATATGCTATTTTAAAAAAGTTCAAGTCATTCCGTGTGAGGACCCGAAAAATTATCTTATATTTTATTTTATTTTTTTAAGCACATTTTCTTTACTTTACTTTACTTTATTACCTTAAATTCCTAGATATTTTTATAAGTGAGTCAAGTTTTTAAATCATTTTCTTAGTATAAGTTAGTTCGTGCTAAGTTTGAATTGTATTATGGATGTGGGACCCGCTAGTGCGGTAAGTGCGATAAAATTTTGACGACTAGGTGAAGTTTTGCATAAAGGGATGTTATGTTATAAGGTGCTAAGGGATAATTAGACGTTGGCAAGACAATTTAGTGATTGGAAGGCAAAGAGATGAGAATAAACCCTAAGGCGCCATTTGTCGCGAAATCGTTGGATGTTGGACTTTGACTAATTCTTTGTTAACTTTACTAAAACCAAACATTGACAAAAAATTTCTTCATCTTGCATCTTCCTTTGGCCGAAAATGGGAGAGGAGAAAATGGAGAGAAAAGTTCATTTTCAACCTCAATTTCTAGCTTGAATCTTGAGTTTCAACTGATAATCTTGCAAACTACTCCATAAAAGTTGATTACTAGGGAAGATTAAGGGCTTGAGTGGAGAGACTTTGGAGGAAAAAACACTAAACTTCCATCTTTCTTGAAGGTACAAGGTAACCTTGGCAAGAAACTTCCCTCTACTTCAAATATTTGTCAACTAGTGGGTTAGGGTTTCAATTTTTGGTAGTTTTATGGGAAATTTCATGGTTTAAAGTAGTGATGTGAAAATTTTCAGTTTTTATGGTGAATTTTCTGCCCACATATGATGTTTAAGGGTTAGCCATGGTTTGCTAGCTTTGCCATGTGAAATATCTAGTTTTTATATGCTAGTTTGACTTCCCTATAGAAATTTCTAGCTTGTGATCATGAATTTTAACTTAGGGTTTCCAACTTTCAGCTTTATTGTGGTTGATATTTGAGCTATATATGTGCTCTATTTGGATGGTATTGTGGCCTAGAATAAGTGTATAGATAGCTTATGACTTGTGGTTGTGATTGGGGTTAAATTGAGATGAAATTTGGTGTTGAATTTGGATGGAAAAGTAAAGCAAACAAGGGGAGGTACTGCTGAAAATTTTCTGCAGGAACCCTTGAGCAGTCTTGGGAAATCTATTATATATTAATGTAGAAAATTCGGAATTGAGCTTCGTTTATTGCGTTTGAAACTAGATTCAGAGTACTATCAACCGTGAAAATTTCAGAATTTTTCTCCATGACTATGAATATCTGTGATTTTTCAAAGTTGATTGATTTTCTACACCTGTTCTGTCTTTTACTGGATGAAGCAGCTTGAGACTCGAATTTGACTGACTTATGGACAGAATCTTATAAATGTGTCTTCTGAGGAATTGTAACGCTTTGAATCTATTTTCCAATGATATAAAGTTTGTCAATTTTGGACTTAAGTAGCTTGAGATATGATTTTTCAAATAGTGTTGCGCAAAACTGGAAAATTCTGTCCTCTTAGAACCGTTCTTACTTTCATTGCCCACTTTAGGTTTGGAGTTGGTAAATCATTTCGGGTATGGTTTATGAGTGGAATTGAGGTTTAAGTGAAAGGAAATGAAGTCTTAGAAACCTTAATTTCTTCATGTATTTTGGTTTTGTATTGCAAGTCTTTTAATATAGTATATGACCGCAGGACTCAGGAGAGTCAAGAGGACGAACCAGGGTTAAAGTGAAGGGTTGCAATTGATTGGTGAGTGTTCCAAGTACATGAAAACATTTACGTGGAATGTCTCCTTGCTTGAATAACATGCTTGCTTGGTTAAAGTAATTGCTCTTGAATTGATAACCTTTGGGACGAGGATGTATGTTATCATACTCGATCCTTTGTAGTTAACTTCATGATATTGATATGAAATGAATTGCTTTACTTGCATTTAACTTGTTGGTCACTCGGGTGGTTATCCCCCCGACTTATGTGTTACATGCTCATTGTTATTAGAAAATGCTAGGTACTTGATTTATTGTCTCATAGGCAAGTGTGTACTTTATCACACTTGACCTAACTCGACTAAACTTTTGATATCTTGTTCAAACATGTACAGCCGTTTTGTTATAGTTGAAATCTGGCCAGAATCCAGCCATTTTCTGGCCGGATTGTCAGTCAGATTTGAGGCATCAAAAAAATTTTGAGTTTCCCCTGTCAATCTGGCCTTGAATCCGGCCAATATCCGGCGGGATTTGCTGAGAAAATTTCTGATTTTTGCTTCTTTCTTCTAGTCTTCTTGTTTGATTAGGGTTCTTCACCACTCGATTTTCAATTGTTTGGATTTGAAATACTTTAAATGCTTGAAACATGCTATGTTGAGCTTATTTGTGATTTGAACCTGTTTAGGCGAGTGTGCTCTTATGTACACTCAATTGATCTGACTTGACTAAACACTTGATATCTCCTTCATGCGTGAACAAGTAACTTGATTTGTATATGACCTGTACATTGACTTGAAATACTTGAGAATGTGAAGTGTTGGACATTAATTGTGACTTGATTATGGCGAGGCGAGTGTTTCCTTATTCGCCCTCGACCTCCATGAACTTGAATTAATGGATCCTGTATGCGGACTTTGTATGTTTGTAGATCGGCTACATTCCTCTTGTAGCGGTTGAATTGTAGACCAGCTACATCTCTCTTGTAGTGGTTGAACTGGGCCTTGGACCCTATCCGAGACGTCGGGTAAGTGGAAACTAGGGTTACTCATGCGTATACGTGAATGTAGATTGGCAACGACTGAACTGAGCCCTCGTTGGACCTTTTGCTTTAGACCAGCCTCGGTGCAGTCGGGTAAGCTGGGAAAATCTTGGGTAAAGAACAAGTTCCTAACCTGTTACTTATGACTGGGAGTAATCTCTGGAACACTGATATTTCTGAATACAGAGCGTTAAGTGACAACTAACGTCTGCAATCACTTTCTGTGATGAGCGTTGGATAACAGCCAACGACTCCAATCTTGAATACCTGAATACTTGAGGCTATAAGCCAAATCCTGAATTACTGTATATCTGGGACTATATGTCCAACCTAGGGTTAGTTGGTCGAATCGAGCCAGCAAGAGTTTGGTCGAGGAGATCGACAAACCTTGGGTACTTTGTTGACGTTCGGGCCCGGTAAGGGGTTGATCGGTGAACGGAAATTGGTGTAAAGTGGAAATCTACGGACGTTATACTTTCATGGTTGACGGAGAGTCAACGGACCTTGATCAAGCTACTGTGGAACTTGCTCTTGAGAGCAACCTATATTCTTTGCCATGAATGTGTTCCTTACTGTACCCTTTTGCATGTTTTATCTGGCTACTTGCTTAACTATATACTGAGTCATAATTGATTTGAGTTTGACTTGATTCTTGATGTCTGGTATGCTATCTTGTCTCGTATTTTACCTGCTTGGTTACTTTGAACCTCACTGGACTTTTAACTCATTCCACGCCATTTGTTTTCCTTACAGGGATGAGAACATGAGAGGTTAAATTGAGGAAGGCTTCAATTTCTTCTAAGATTGTTAGGTGCTCGAGCGAGTACGTCATAGATGTCTAGCCAGCTTGTTTGGTTTGATTTTTTGTAAGCCTGATTCTTTGGTTGTATTTATAGATCGTGTGGACATTGGAGGTCCATGAGTGTATATGTTAAAGGTTGTAACTAATATCGCTTTTATATTTGAGGTATTTATTTGTAACTTTTCATGATACGTGACTGAGTCTTGGCGAGAGTTAGGTAGGCGGTCCGCCAAATCCTTGGGTACGCCCTAGGGGAAGGTGGGGCTGTCGCATTCCGAAATTTATTATATTATTTGGCTAAAAATTAAAATTAAATATCATTGGTCTAAATTTGTGAAACATGAGATTCTGAATTACAAATTATTAAGACATCTCTTAGTTCATTTGATATGTATTTAAATCTACAAAAATCTTGTAATTTAAATATAGTTTTATAAACTCTAGGATCATACTAGAATCGGAATCGAATTTGTAAACTTGGATCGTAAAATCATAGGATCGTAATAGCAGGATTTAGAGTTTTAACAAATATACTTAGAGACATGTAAAAGTTTTTCTTCCAAGTTTCCTATTAGAGTTAATCAAGCTTTGCGGCCAACAGCCAAAAAAAATATATACACTTTGCTTTAATAATCTATTTAAGTATATTAAACCAGTTATAAAATTATAATGTACTTATAATACTTAAAACTAGTATAATAAATTCCCAAAACATTATTGATGAATAATATATATATATATATATATGTAGTTTTTTAAAAGAAACTTCCTACGAATTCATTATATTGTCAACATTTTTTTACATTTGATTTCTTTAGTCTTTCTTTCTAGACAAATTAGCAACTTCCATAGTCAATTTTTGCTCACAATCTATTATACATAACCTCATTTATTATAATATATTTTGAAACCCATAAAATTAAACTTAAAATCTTTAATCTAAAGAATAAAAAAGAAATGAATTATGTAAGAAATTGATAAATTTGGCATCAACAAAATATTTTGGCAAAAGTTTATCAACAAAAATTTTGGAAGCACTTTGTCAAAGTTTAAGCATCAAATGATAATAATCATATTTAAATTTAAACATAAAATGACAAGTATGTGGTTTTGATTGAATTAAAAAACATGAATATATTTTTAATACTTAGAATATTTGCTATGGAGTAATAACATGAATTTTGTTAAAACAAAACACATTAATTATAAAAATTTTGCCTTCATATTACAGCCATATTCAACTTATTGTTTATTGAAAGTAAGTAATTCTTGTAAAAAAAACGTACACATCTAAGATGAATCAAAATTATTTTAAAGCACTTTAGAATTTAGATAATTGATATCTATTATATTTTTACTTTCTTTCTTTTATAGATCTGTTATGATGTTAAATACTCATGGTATCTAAATTTATAAAGCATGGTCAATCCCCATACTAAGAGAAACAAATTGAGATTAACTCTAAAGGCATAGATTAAATAACTCTGCGGTACTTTGGCCTATTCATTGCCAGAATATATACCATGTGTTTTTGTACAATATACTTAGACTCAATGTTTGACTAATCACGAGGAAGGCAAAGTGTGTATTCTTTTGGTTTAGATTAACAAACTGGAATTACGCTTGTAGGGGGCAAAGCGTTACCCTAATTTCATTTGACTCAATATTATGTTTTAGTGGTGGACAAATACAAAAAAAAAAAAAAAAAGGGAGAATATGTGGACCATTATTGCTGTAAGAAATCTGGACCCTTGATAGTTGAAAGCAGATTACCATGTCTGCAAAACGAGCCAGATTTTTAGAGCAAATAATATCAAAATTGATATTTTTACTCTTCATTAAAGGACAACCCTACTACATAACTGTAGAAGCAAAGGACGAATGTACTAAATTCAGATTAACTTAAAACCTATAGAAACTTGTTTTAGGATTTTTTTCGTTGCGTAACATATGTAACTGTATTCATCAGATATTAACACCTCGAAATAAAGTACCTTGATCCTTGAAAAGACGCGGATGTAGCGGTAGAAAACACATTTCCCCACTTTAAGATGGGAAAGTAAAGTCTTGTGCATCATTCTCCTCGGATTTGGCTCCTCTAAGTGGATTCTCTTTTCATTTCAAGCAGTACACATTTCAACAACGACGTGTATTTTTATTTATTAATAAGAATTAGAATTAATCAAATTTAAAATAATTATGTTCCTTTTTAATAACTTAAGACACATATCGTATTCAAATGTGCATTGTGAGAATATATATTATGTATCCAAATGTGCATTGTGAGAAATGGAGGGAGAATCCACTGGAGAGATGCCAAATCCATTCTTCTCTCCTTCTTTGGTTCTACCCATTTGAAAAATAAAAGAAAAGTATCTTATGGTTTAGATTAAAGGTCAACAACTTTATCCATTCTTCAGTTGAATTATTAAAGAAATTCCAAATAAAACAATTAAATAAATCAAATGCCCCACATCAATTTTCTCACTTTCACATCTCATAATCAAACACGTGACCCCCAGTTGGGAACTTACAAGTCAGGTAATCATGCATAAATTTTTTGTAAAGGGAAAGTCATTAACTTTGAACGGGAAGATGAAAGTGAAACCCCCACCGGCATTCGTGACCACATGCCCTATTATCATTTGTTTAATGCAAGTCTAAATTTGGGTCCAGCTGAATGATGTAGCATGCTTTGTTTCTTGTACTTACAAAACAGTAATTAACCTACAAAATAGTATTGGAATGATTCTGGTCAACCTCGTATCTTTTACTACTCTTTTGCCTAGTCTTCTTCTTTGCTTTGCAGCTGGATCCTATTTCCACTTCTCTTTCTTACAGTAAAGTATGTTGGTCCACATGAATTTTGTACTTTTTCTTGGATTTAGGGTCACCTTCTCTTGATCTTCACATTTTAATGATTTTATCCTAATGGATTTGGTGTCGGAAGCGCGGTTTCCCTTTCTTTTCCACTTTTGGCCACGCATTTGAGAGGTGAATCTAAAATCAATTTCTAGGTCGGTTTTGAGACACGTGAGAAACATATAATTAACTTGGCACGACAAAGAGAAACAATTCGAGAGAGCCTATTAAAGAGTCAGGAACTCAACTCTGATACAAAAATTTAAGTCATTAGATCTTAAATTCTTACTTATATATTAATCGTTCTTTCTCTATCCTTCGGACTAATGTAGAACATGATCTTTTACTCATAAATTTAATAAATCTCCCCCTTCATCAGTAACCCCTCATATTAAACCCAATTTTACAAACCTTTTTTTCGAGCTCACTTTAATACTCAATGCAAGTCCACATTATCACTTAAGATCACCACTTCTCTTAAACATTGATCCAGTTTTCTTCAACATCCAAACTGCATTTTGAACCCCTGCCAATCCTTGGTTTCTTGGTCTAACACCAACCGGACCCCTACCAAATCCAAAGCATACCTAATCCAATACTAACCAAATTTCTTAGCACTTTGACACTTTGGTCCACCATTAAAAAGAGATTTTTCACAAGGCCAACTCTTAAAAGAATCACTTGCCCATGGTAACCCAGTCTTGCAACCTAAAACTCTGATACCAATTTGATAGGGAGAAACACCTTGAGAGGGCCCACCAAACAGCCCAATATGTAAGTCAGAAACCCAACTCTGATCCAAAAAATTAAGCCATTAGGTCTCGTGCTTTTATTTACATATTAACCGCTCTTTATTTATCTCTCGAACTAATGTAGGATGTAATCCTTTACTTATCAACATAACGATTGCAATTGTTACTGTCAAGCCCCTTTTTATAACTATACTTTAAGTCCATCATTTTGAGCCATTTTGGTCATCAGAATAACCTTAATTAATTACTACAGCAATTCTGTACAAAAGTGAACATCTTCAAAATCATTTTTGGATATCTCATCAAGGACTATATTAATTTGATTGAATTCATTGTTTAGTATTACAACTGTATTACAATTAATGCATGAGATCATGTCACGATTGGAAGGTTAAGAGGAAGGAGCCAATATCAACTGTAGAATTCAAGTGTCCAACTTTGGCTCTTTTAAAGGTGAAAAAGGAGTTAGTGCAGTTGGGGTTTATACAATTTGGTCCGATTGTTATATTTTTTACATTATTTGGTATGCAACTGCATCACATTGTTGTACTTGTGAAAAAAGTGATGCACATGAACAAAATAATTAACTTATATTTAATACAATACTATATATATAATACTATATAAATATGTGTATATATATATAACAACTGCACTAAATTACATAAATCGCAACTGCACTTGGCCCCGTCCAAGTAAGGTAGTCCACTACAGTCTATAACTAGTGATTTAGCACTCAATGCGTCACTTTTGTCGCATAAAAAGGCTTCTGTCCCTTAACTTAATTTATACCGTAACAAGAAAATATCATTTTACAAGATAGTATCAAGAATTTGGAGGGCACTATAGGTCAAGTGCATGCCGATGGGCAATGGCTTAATTTCTGCTTAGTCACTCCCAAATCGTAAAGGTTATTAATATTAGTTTCTGATTAGATGGCTGCTTTTGGGGATTTTTTAAAAATAAATGTGTGGTTTTTTTTTTTATGGAGAAAGGCGTTATGGATAGAAATTTTATAGCCCAATACAAAATCACCTTGGCTATTTTTTAGGAAAATGCTAGTCTCTTTTGAGTACGATACTTGTGCGTGCTGGGACCTGGGACTTCGGGTACAAATGATCAGAAGTCTTGCAACACGAATCTAGGAAGAGGCGGAACTTAATCCCTCAAAATACCTCCAATGCTTAAATCAATAGGAACTCAAAGTAAAATGAAAGCAAATAGCCAAAAAAGTAATGAACAATGTATGTGTTCTTGAGAGTTGTGAGGGATATTTATGTTAATGGCTAAGAGAGAGAAATGGGAAACAAAACCTAATACAGTATCACAGTTTAAGGCTAATTAGTGGTGTTAGAGCTGGTATAAATTGCCAGTGAGTGGGAGGCGGTGCCTAACAGAGGGTCACATCATGAAATCTCCCCTGAGGTGATGCCATTAATGACAGTTTGAATGCTTCGTAGCGTCGAAGAAATCAGTAGGTTGAGAAGGAGGGAAACACAAGGCGAATCGGCAAGGGGGGACCTACCGAGCTCGTAAGAGGGAGCTCAGAGAGGGTATGCATGGTATCCATCATTCTAATTCACTCAAATTTTGCCATATCATTTAGTAATTTAAACTCTTGAAATAATAGATAGATAACTCTTATTCTATATCCAACGATGAATTTAATTTCATTAATATATTACCTTAGAGAGATGAGATTGTAGAACTCTCCTTTTTTAATGGCAATTCACATTTCAAAGTCAAAAAATAATAATTTTGTCTTGTTTACTATTATTGTTTAAAAACCTTTAACAATAGAAAAAGAATGAAAAAATAAAAATAATAACAAGTATGCCTGGCAAGTATCTTACAACATGAACAACAATAAAGGTAGGATTTGTAGAATTTATTACTCACTACATCCCACTTTGATAGGTTTGATTTTTTTTATAAGATTTAAGAGAAGTTAGTTAACTTTATTGGAAAAATAAATCTAACTTACTATTTTTTTAAAATACCCTTACATTAAATGGAGTATGACTAATTAGCTTTATATTAAGTAAGTTAGATTATACTCAATAATAACTTACATTAAATAAGGATATTTTAGAGAAGTTACAAGTTAATTATATTTTTCTAAAAAGTGGCCTATAATTTAGAACGGATAAAAAAAATAGTTGTTAAAATGGGTCAGACGGAGTTGGTTCTCAGCTGACGGAAGACTGACATCATGTTTGGAGTGAGCCTAAGCTATGGGTGTGAAAAACCAGTTGGGTGTTCAAAGGTTGCTAACTTAATTAGCAAGATCCAGCTGTCATTTCTCATTACTCATAATTAGCCCTTCAGATGCTACTAATTTGGAGGGTCTTGACTTTGTGACACAAATATAGTTTCCTCTCATCATTATTAATTTCCTTTCCAACATGAATTGCAGTTTGTTGTAATTTGTCGTCTTATCATTCTTAATTTCAATTATCAATAAGTATTTTAACCCGTGATATCAGCATGGTTTCTTTTTATATTTGTATTTCTTAGTAATAAATTCATACAACATGAATAATTTAAAAAGTAAAATAATATTCTTATTCATGATTATTTATTTTAGCAAATTAATGTACCTGAGTATTCAGGTATTATATTGATCTTTGAATCAATTATTAAATTTTTTTTTGATTAAAATATTAAAATTATATGTTGGTATTCAACTAAATACCAAAGATACAAAAGCATATCTTCTACATGAATGAATATTAAGTTTCTGGGAAATTTAATGAAGTAACAATTAAAATAAAACCAAACAAAGCTAATGCATATGAATAAATGCAATTAAGTGAATCTATAATTAAAAAACAAGTTTGTTAGAAGTGAGAGAAAACCATAATAAAAAATAATATAAATTTATTTAAAAGGATTACGTTGTTTGAAGAGAAAGAAATTATAAGAATTGATTAGACAAGAATCGATACGAATATAGGTAAAACTCAAGTATCCAAATAACCCATCAATTCTCTACAATTAGACATGTTACTTAGGAGTAAGAAAATGAGTAATTAAATTAAGTGTATACACACACACACATCCTTCACCAATTTCTTGATATAAATAAATGAATTTAATTAGGGAGTTTAGCTATTGATCAAGTCTAAACACTAAGATTGATCAAATTAAGACAAACTTCTTTTATATTTTGTAGCTTTATTAAATCTAATGATTTTTCATATTAGATATATCTGTGATATTTTCTATATATTTTCTGCCATTAGTACAACTTTTTTTATCGAGCAAATCGTTCAACACAATTTTCAACTAGTTTGTTAATAACATTGATTTTTGTTTTATAAAAAAAAATTTAGGTCAACAACTTTTCTCTTCTAGTTTTCACTTTAACTTTCAAACGAAAAAGCAAATGAAGATTAGGCTATAAAAGCAAAAGCACACGCAGGCATGTGTACGAAAATATATATTGAAACCATATTGGTATTGCATATGAAATTTGTCTCCCCCATTTATCTAAGAGCTTTATATACATATATTTTACTATTAGGTATTTAGTGAATTGTAAGAAGAGACACACCGGAAAAACTTCTTTCTCCTTCTGATAGAGCAATTATTGGGCACATTTTGCTCTGTTATTTTGTCCTAATTTTGGCTATTTACTGTGCTAAGTATTGAGATTTTGCTCATATTTCATATTTGTATAAATTGTAGGTGGTTGGTGTAAAAAGTGCTTTCGCGAGGTAAATTTCCAGAAGACTCTCTATTTCATGGCGTGCTCACGCTAGAAACTGAAGAGTTACACCTAAAAGCCGGACCCGCGGGATTGGTAGCAGCAGAGGGCAATTAGGGAATCAAAAGGGCCCATGGACCGCGAAGGTGCAGAGGATCAAAACCCAGAGAGAGTAAAGACTCTGAGACGTTTCCTTGCTTCTGCAGGCAGCGGCTACAAAAGGCTAAAAAGCCAGATTCACGTCTAATGAAGAAGATTAGCTTTTAGTTTCTTCCTTTTCTTTTTTTTTTTTTGTCGTCGGAGTGGGTGTCCGGGTCAAGTCCGTAAAGGCGGCCCGACTAATCCCACTTTGGCCCGGCCCAGCACCCCAACCAGACCTAGCACGTTAGATGCACGGAGAAGCCGATGTTGCTGCGGAGGTTCGACCCCAGGACCTGACGGTCCCGAGGAAGAGGCGCCAACCACCAGCCCATTCACGTGGGGGCTTTTAGTTTCTTCCTTTTCGGTCAGACGTTTTTTCTTTCTCTTTAGCAGCAAATAGGAGAAAAGCCAGAATCACGTAGGCTTGGTAGATTATCTTTTCATTCTTCCCTGTAGACATTTTTTACTTGCGGCTTTCATTCTGTACGATTTTCCATTAGCTTTTAGCCCCTTTTCTTGACTTTGCTCCAGGACAGACACGAAATAAGAAAAGAAACTAAGGGACTTTCTCCTTCGTTCCTTCGTTAATTTATCTTTTCCGATTCCTTGGCAATTAATTCTTTGGCAATTGTGTGGATGAAATCAATCAACCCACGTGTGATTAATACGATGATAAGCGGTTAGGTTTCTCCTCTACCCAAAGGTCGACGCGAGAGCGCGGTCCATAACATCTGTGAGATCTAATCAAACTTTCATTATTTCTTCCAATTTGTTACTATTCGTGCGTTTTTTGGATTAATTGTTTATGGTTATTTTATTAATTGAGTATCAACGGCCGGATATTTAATTTAATCTAATAACCTACTGTCGCGTTAATTAAATTGAATCCGTAATTGTTCGTTTAGTTGACAACTGGTGACAACCACCATAATTGGCTTTGTGTTGGGGAAACGTAAGATCTAATTTAAATAAACCCTCGTAGCGTGTTTATTGGTTAGGGTTGATTTTTTCTAGCTTTAATGCAACTGGATAATTAAATTCCTACGGTCGTATCTAGGGTTGTTTTCTGGTTAGAGAAGCAGTCAACGGTCGTACCTTAACTGTCGAAAAAGTAAGGAAGAATTGGTTGTCAGACCTTGTTGATGGCTATAACCAATCTAGTGACGAATGAATGAAAAATCTTTGCATCGATGATCATTTAATTGGACAGTGCCTGAAAAGTTGATCCTTTGGGTAAAATTTTATTAATTGCTATTTTTAGTAAATTGTACTTGTGGAGTTATCTTTTGAATTTTACTTATTTTATTTTCATTTTCATCCCATTAATCATCCCCCAATTTTATTCTATTGGCTTGGAGAGAAACAACTTCCTACCCGTTCCCTGTGGAATCGACCCTACTTGCTATTGTACGCAAATTTAATATTTTTTTAGACAATTCTGGTATATCGGATCAAGCAAACTCTTCGAAAACAGGGTGAATCAAGTAACCCATTGCACACCTAGGGTCCCTACTCTAGTACTTGGATTTGTTCTATAATTAATTGTGGTGATAATTAGGACTTTTTAGTAATTATTATTGCACAAGTTCGACACCTATCACCTTCTCTCTAACCATTTTCTCCTATTTCTCTGTAGAAGTTCTCCAGTCAAAATCTCCCCCAACTCTTCATATGGGAGACACCAGACAAATATGATATTTCTTCATAGGAGATCATTTATCTAGTTTTTGATTTTGTTTAAATAAATTCTCGTATAATTTTCTAATGAGATATTTTTCTCTCCTTAAGAGTTTTTTCTATTCTAAATTATTCCAGTCAAAGTTTTATTCTCTCTTAAATTTTTTCTTGTGAAAGTTTTTTCATAATTGTCATTTTTCTATGAAATTTGAGATTTTGTAGATCTAGTTTTTCAAATCTGCAATTTCTTAGAGGTTTTTCCACTACTAGATCCAGGGTTTGAATATTGTGCATGGTAGTTGGGAATGACAAAGATGTGGAGAGCAGTGGGAGGGTAAAAAATGAAAATGAAAAAATTTGCAAGTTCTTTATTTATCATTGTTAGATCTAAATTTTCTTTGAACTTTAACCAGTACTTTATTTGGCATGCACAGATCCACTGGGTTACAAGGATTTATCTAGATTGAAGATATGTTAAAACATCAATATCATCTATTTATTTATATTGATTTTTCAAAATACTGTATCTGTTAAATTTCAGATCTGTATGTATCTATGTATGTTCAATTTGACGTATTTTTTTGTCATTAGTGCTATTTGTAGAACGAAATTATCCTTTTTATGAAAAACAAAAAAAAAGAAAAAAAAAAGAGAGACATTAAAAGTTATGAAAACTAATTGAACAATTGAAATTTAAAATGGTCATGAACATGATTGGATTTCCAACCAGTTATAAGGGCTGAAATAAAGCTAATCCTATGCCTTAAGAAGATCCATTCGGGAAGCGGTGAGGTACGACACGATGGGGTGGGTATGTTGTTAAAATTCCTCGTAGTTTGGGCCGTGCATCAAGTCTTCTCAAATCGGAAATGTCCTAGGTAAATGATTGGCTAATGATGGAAGTAATTATTCCTTCGTCCTATTTTGATAGTCTTGTTTTCCTTTTTCGTATGTCCTAAATTATAGTCAACTTTCCAATTGAAGAATGTAGGTGTCTTTTTATTTCTCTAAAGTACGTTTATTCAATGTAAGTTGTTATTACTATAAACTACCTTATTTACTATAGATTGTTAGTATTGAATATAACCTACCACATTTAATGCATTTAGATTTTTCAAAACATATTGATATATGAAAAGCCAACTTTATTTAATGTAAGAGTATTTTAGAAAAATAGCAATCTAAATTTGTTTTTCCAACAAAATTAACTACTTTTACTTAAACTATGTAAAAAAAAATTAGGACTATCAAAATGAGATAGAGGGAGTATTACTTTTTGCATCAAAATTGTGTCATATAGTCTTGGATAAATACGGGAAAGGAATAATATGTGAGAAGTTTTTATCATGCTCCAGACCAACTATTTGCAAACTAATTATTTCAAAAGTTTAGTCGTTGGTTTTTAATCAATGAAAATGGTCTAAATAAAATTGTGGAATCCACTAAATTCATATTAAATAGGATTGAGGGGCTCCTACAATCACTAGGATGCAATTAATGATGGGGGATGGATTTGATTTGAAATTAAATAGATGAGATTGATTGTTGGACATGATTTTCAAGGAGAATTATAATTTGTTGTGTTTTTACATGTTTTATTAATACCTACATTTATTCTATTACTCTCTACATTTACTATTTGAGTGTCTATATTACACAACACAGTTAGAATTGATGCTTGCAAAAACCTCTGGTCCTATTAAATACAATTTAAATAAGATTATGAGGTCGACGATATTTGACTGATCAAAAATCAACCACTTTTTTTTTCTACAACGGTAGATTTTGTATTGATTGGCAAAAGATGTACACTTATATGAGCAAAGACTCAAGAAGTTCTATACAAAAGTGTTAGACACACTGAGGATTGATCCATTCCTCATCTTGAAATATGCCTAAGGCATAATCACTAATCATATCACATCTTTTATCTAATCTCCTATCTAGACAAAAAGAGCATTTCTGGAACAAAGCTCTGAGGTTGTTATTATCATCAGCCAAAGTAGACATTTTGATATCCTTAGCCACCCCTGTCGTAATCACTTTCAGCAGCTGTGGGCTGGGGATATGGACTGTAATTTTCTGCCATTGCTGATGTCTGGCCTTTATAATGGCCATCTTCACAGCTTCTGCGATAGTCTGCAACTGATTCATTGTTTTCCTATCAATTAGTGCCCAGGCTAACACCACCTGATGGCTGAAGTTAGTTGCTAAAATCCCAGTACCAACACTATTGGTCTGTTTCTGCACACTAGTTGATATTCTGATATGCATTTCATCACTTCGTACGTCCACTGGTTCTACTTCCTCTCCATCTCTTTCAGCATCCTCAGGGATCATTGTTTCCTTACTCCAAGCTGAGGCTTGCTCTTGCCATTCCTGTTGACCCTTGTTAACTGTTTTCCAAGGATGCTTTCGTTTAGCATTGAACTTCCATTCATTTCTTCTTTTCCATATTTGCCAAAGGATATTCGTAGTAAGCTCTATATGCTCCCTGCCCTCTGTCCTATATGAGACTTCCAGCATTGCAGTCCACCAAACTCTAAAATTCCCTGTCTGTTCAGTTAACCCATCCCACTGTATTGGGGCCATCTTCCATACTGCTTGAGCTCTGCTGCATTGAAAAAACATATGTTCAATAAACTCATTGTGTTCTCCACAGCCATCACATATTGGATCTCCATGGTGTGTTCTATTAAACACCAAACCATTAACTGGAAGTAGCCCATTTAAACTCCTCCAAATGAAGTGTTTTATCTTGCTTTTGACTTTCAGCTTCCACAACCACTTCCATTGCTTTCCATTGGAGTTTGCTGAGCTCGTTTCTGCCTCATCAGCTTTTCTTCCTATATGTTGAGCTGTTTCTCTACTCAATGCCTTGTATCCAGAATTGACCGTATAGATGCCATTGCCACCATGTAACCAGTAATTGCTGTCTTCCCTTCCTGAGATACTTATAGGAATATCCAAGATTTTGTCAGCATCCTTCCTGTTGAAGGTTCTAAGTACCAATGGTTTTCTCCATCTAAAACCACTGATCAGCTCATCTACTCTTCTGATGTTGCAATTCTGAGGCATTGCAGATGTGACTTTTCCATCCTTATTTCCAGGGATCCAGTTATCCTCCCAAATGTTTGTAGCCTTGCCATTGCCTATCTTCTTTCTAGTTCCATTTTGCACAAAATCTCTCACATTCATCATACTTTGCCAAATCCAGGAAGTACACTTTGGGACTTTGCACTTAAAGATTGAGTCCCTATGGAAGTACTTTGCCCTCAAGACCTTGCTGACTAATAAATTCGGTTTGGAAATCAGTCTCCAAACCTGTTTAGCCAGCAAGGCTTTGTTGAAGTTCTGCAAATCCTTGAAACCCAAACCTTCTTTTTTTTTTCTCTTTAGCCAATCTCCCCCATGAGCACCAGTGTATCTTATTTCTCCCTACCAGTAGTTAGCAAAAATGGAGGTCACTTCTTTACACAATTTGTTAGGGAGTTTAAAACAGGACATTGTATAAACTGGCATGGAAACTGCCTTCAATAATACTTCTTTCCCTCCTTGGTTGAGCAACTTGTTCTTCCAGCTATTCATTCTCTACTGATACTATCCTTAATGTAGCAAAATACTTGTTGTTTAGATCTTGTTATCACCATAGGGAGCCCCAGATATTTTCCTTGAGTAGCTACCTGAATTGTGCCGAGGCTTTGTGTCACTTCCCCTTTCCTCTGATGACTCACATTGCTACTGAAGAACACTGAGGACTTTTCCAGGTTTATAGATTGACCAGACCCTTCTCATACTTCCTCAAAACTTGAATGAGTTCCCTGGCTTCCTCTCTTTCAACTTTACAAAAGATCAATGAATCGTCAGCAAAAAATAAATGAGTCATGCTTGGTCCAATCCTACTTATCTTCATCCTTGAGATCCTTTTATCTCCCTCAGCCTGCTTAAATAAATTGGAGAACCCTTCTGAACATAAAAGAAAAAGATAAGGTGACAGTGGGTCACCTTGTCTTATTCCTCTTTCTAGAATTACAAACTCTTTTGGTACTCCATTAATATTGAAGGAGTATGTAACTGAGGAAAGGCAACTCCATATCCATTTCCTCCAGACTGTACAGTAGCCCATCTTTTCCATCATGGCATCAAGAAATTTCCACTCCACTCTGTCGTAGGCCTTGGACATGTCCAGCTTCACAGCTATAAAACCATTCTGTCCTTGTTTCTTATTTTTCATGTAATGCAAGTACTCATGAGACAAAATGACATTGTCAAGAATTTGCCTACCTGGGATAAAAGCTGACTAATTTTTACTAATGCAATGGCTTAAAACATTCTTGAGTTTATTGGCCAATATTTTTGAAATCACTTTGTACACAACATTACAGAGGCTAATTGGCCTATAACTCTTCAAATTAGTAGGATTCTGAATTCTGGGGATGAGGGAAATGACAGTATGATTCCAAGACTTAGGCAAGTTGCTTGATTGGAAAAAATGCCTAATAGCAGCAATTACATCAGGTTTAGCAACATGCCAGAATTTTTGAAAAAACAAGGGAGACATACCATCTTGACCCGGTGCCTTATTAGGATTCATGGAAAAAAGAGCTGATTTAATTTCCATCTCATCTACCTCTCTAGTTAACTTTGCATTCATCTCAGTAGTGATAATAAGAGGTATACCATGAAGAATCTCTGCTATACCCTCACTCCCTGAACTAGAGAAAAGGACTCTATAGTAGTCAGCTACTTCCTTTCCCAACTCCTCCTCACTTTTTGTCCAAGTTCCATTCTCCCTTTGAATGTTAAGAATTCTGTTTTTCCTTCTCCTTCCCTTCACACTGGCATGAAAAAATTTGGTGTTCTTATCCCCTTCTCTCAGCCAATCAATCCTTGCTTTCTGAGCCCAATACTGTTTTTCTTCAAAGTAAGCCTCTTTCAACTGCTTCTTCAAATATGCAATCTTATCCTTAACTCCTGAGTCCTTAGAGTCCTTGATCTCCTTAATCTGAAACTTAACTTGATTGATTCTTCGCAAAGAGTTTCTTGTGAAGTTGTTTTTCCATTTGAGTAGAGCCACTCTGCAATTAGCAACATGTCTTGTAATCCTATACATACTATTTCCTTCAACTGGTTGTTTCCAAGCTTGCTCAACCACTTGATTAATGTCTTCCCTTTTGAGCCATCTCTTATCAAAGAAAAATCTTGATCTTCGTTTTTCTACTCTAGGCCAATTGTCTATGAGCAGCATGCTATGGTCTGATCCCAGAATTTCCACATATTCACATTTAGCTTTATCAAAATTTTGACCCCAGCTTATGGTGTTCAGACTCCTGTCCAGTCTTTGCCTTATCTCCCCCTCACCTTCCCAATTGTTGCTCCATGTCCAGGGGTTACCAGTAAATCCTAGATCCACAAGGCTGTTACGCTCAATAAAACTATTAAAATCCTTGAAGCTTCTATCATCTCTTGCTCTCCCTCCCCACTTCTCTTTATTAGATAGAATGTCATTGAAATCACCTGTTAATTGTGACAGCCCCACCTCCCCCTAAGGCGAACCAAAGGGGTTAGCGGACTGCCTGCCCAACTCTCGCCAGGACTAACAGTTCGGTATAAAACGAGCTAGTACATTCCGGAACTTACCAACGCGGGTAAACAAGTCAAAATGGCAAAATAACCCAAAATAAAAAAAATGAAATCCGGAGTCGGCCATGAATAGTAACCGACCCATCAGAACCCAACCAAATATCAAACAAACATTCACATCTTGAAACTTAGCATTTACAAGCCAAAGTGGCATACAAAAGTATTAAAAAGTGGATACATGTCTGGTTTGCCAAGTCAAAAGGGAAACGGTCCCAAAAGTACATTTAGGGTTTCAATACATGAGCTATACAAAAAAAATATGTCCAACTAGCTCAATTCGGCAACCATTTATCAATTGCAGTCCAAAAGTATTTATTTTTCTGTAAGGAAACAAAAAGAAACAGAAAGGGGTGAGCTTGCGCTCAATGAGGTACCAGACATATAGCAGTAAAATCATGGCATTTCACATTTAACAAATCAGGTACACATGCCAGATGTAAAGTAAAGGAACCAATGATTCAAATTAGAAGGATACAGGTGGCTCTCAGGAGCCAAATTCCCATTTGCATCATCGAAGCTTGATCGAAATAATAGTTGACACTCCGTCAACGCTAAAGGAGTAACCAATACCGTAGACTCCACTTTCTTCGATTCCTTCCACCTCACATACCCCCACCGGGCCCGAAATCCAATCAGATCAGAAATGGTAATACTCGAGTATACCGGAATCAAGGGGTCTCAATACCCAAAGATCTCAAAACGGACTACCGTGGTTCGTTATCTAATCGACCAGGCCCTTGCCGGCCCGACTCGAGTAACTGGCCACAGGTGTTGAGCTCAGAGGTCACAGAAAGGTCGTTGGATATCAGCCTCCAAACGACGTCCGAACAGATACAGATACAGATAACAGATTCAAATTTTATATAGTAAATTGGGCATATGAACAGACAAGAGAACGAGTGTGATAAAGTATACCCTCGTCTCAACCAGAATAAACAAACAGATAGTACATTCGATCATATCACAGATTGCATATACAGACCCCAAGTTAATCAACAAATAAGGGGAGTGGTACACTCACCAGTTCAAGTACAGATACCTCCCAAAAGAGAGCTTTAATCACCAAGAAACCCTAAAATAATCCAAGGAAAACAATTAAAGGTTTCTCTTTCAAAAATCGAGTATACAGAATGCACATGTGAGGCTCGACTACCAGTCGTATGCCTCGTCCAAATAATTACTAAAGCAAGGGTGCAAAACATGATTTTTTTTGGAAACGAAAAGGTAACATGAAGACCTAGACTCAAACAACCCAAAAGCCCCTGGCTCAACTCACAAGTAAATCCAACTAGCCTTCAAGTAAAATTTCGGCAGCATGTCCCTTGTGTTTACCTATTTTTCAGCCATCATGACTTCATTATTTCCTCAAAACAGTCCCAACATCTCGTACAAAAATAATCTCATTCCCAAAAGCCATTCACTAGGCTTGATGGCATTCAAGTACAACATTTAGCTAGGAAATGACCGGATATGAAAGTCAAGCCCTAAACTATTCAAATAAACACAATAAGACTTGATTACAAGTCATAAACCAATTCTACATACTACCAAAACAGGGTTCCCTAAGCATACACAAACAATAGAGGAAACCAGAAAAATCCGGAAATGATTTAGCTTTAGCCCTGAAAAAAAATAGTTTTTGTCCTCATTTTGCGGTAATGGTGCCAAAGACACTATGATTATCGGATGAAGGTACAAGACCCACCGTTTCGAAGCTAAGAGATAGGGCTACAATATTACAGAAGGTCACTCAACCCAGTTTCGAGTGTAACTAGGTCAAAAATGCGAGATACTATACCAGAATTACAAAAACAGATTCACAGAACGCATTCTAGCGGAAACATCATAAATCAGGCTATCCAAGTCCAAATCCAGAAATTCTAAAACCAGCTGAAAGCTAAGAAACAGGGCTACATCTCATCAGAAGGCCTCAACAACTAATTCGGAAGCAATTCCAGCCAAAACAACCAATTACAGGCGCAATTCTTACATTCGGGTAAAACCAGAACAGTAATAGTAATTTCGACTTTTCTCATTCTACACTACTCCAATTGACCTGAAATTTTGTAGACACCTCTAAAATGTCATTTCCTACAACTTTCATGTTTTAAGCCAAGGCCAATTCAGCCTCTAACTAGGAGCTAAAAATTCGGGCAGAATGCTCCCACTAGAACCCTAATTTTCTGAAATTTCTTCCAAACCAGAAATTGGTTGCAATTAATCACTTTTTCCACCTCCTAGAGTCATTATATACCATTTCCAATCATCATAGATAGCCACACAATCATGCTTATATTAAAACAGAAAAATCCCCAAAAATAATAAAACTTCATCACTTCAACCACAAATCAAGAAATAATCTATAATATTGCATCTCATACTACCACTAAGCATGATTTAAGCATCAATTAAGGGAGGAGGGTGGTTCTTCACAACTCACCTTAAAAACAAGAGAGAGAGAGCAATTGGTCACCTTAACTTTCCAAATAACTTCACACAACAACTCACAAACACTAATTGAAGAGGTTTTATGGAGAAATTGCAAGTTTCAATGGTTGGTTTTGATGATTTGGAGCAAGCTTGAAGAGTTTTCTTCCTTGTGCTTAGAGTAAGAGAGAGAGAAAGAGAGAAAGAGAGAAAGAGAGGGCCGGCCACTTATGGAGGATTTTTGATGATTTTTGGTCATTTTTGGTTTATTTAAGTCAAATGGTAAGACCATGAATAGTGGTCTTAAAGGTAAACCACTCAAATGGTGACACTTGTCACCTTTTATTAAATACTTACCTAACTTGTCTCTCTTATACCAATCCACTTAGCCTCCTCTAATTATCTCTTAACACCCGGTAAATTAATTCCAGTATCCAAAACTTAACCTAGTTGGTCGAATTTTTCCGAACTTTTCGTACTAGTGGGTCCCACATCCGGTATACGCTCTTAATTTCTCAAAACTTATTTGGTACTAGAAAACTCATCTAAAAACTATATTTACTCATAAAATTATCTAGAAAATTTTCCGGATACAGAAAGTGCAGAAAACAAACCATTGAAGATAAGAAAACCTAGAAAGATAATAAAACCTAGAAAATGGAAAAGTTACGGGTTCGCACACTAATAGCCATTTATCACCCCACAATTGTTGTCTCACAGTCAAGACTTTCCACTGATGTTTCCTAATATTAGCATCACAACTCATGTAAACACCAATAAACCACCACTCAAGCTGAGTGTCCGAGTCAATCACTAGAGCCTCTATAGTGAGGGCAGTTGTAACAACTTTCCTAACCTCTATATCATTGTTCCAAAACAAGGCCATGCTTTCTTTCCTATCCATAGCTTCCACAATCACATTTTCCTCAAATCTCAGAATATTTTGGACCTTTTTCATATAACTAAACCTGTTTTTGGTTTCACTTAGAAAGACTAAATTTGGGGAGAGGAGGTTGTTAGCCTCCTTCAACTGGGGAACTGTCAAGGAGCTCCTTGCTCCTTGGCAATTCCACACCAGAACCTTCATTGTAACATGAGAGGCCAGTTGAGGTTGGCCCCTACCCCCTCCAGTTTCTCACTCAGATTCCCCTCCCCCTCTTCCATTTTGTTTCTCTTAGGACCAATTTCATTCACCTGCACTTCCACCATGTCTTCATCCACCAAATTCAGTTTCCTTTTCCCTTGTTGAGGTGTCAGAGACCTGTTCCCCCTCAGTTCTTTCAATGGTTGTCTATAGATTTTGGGAGATCTTCATTTTGCATGTTATGTTTCTGGGCAGCCTTTGTACCCACGTCCGAAGATCCTGGATCAATTTGCATTAAGGCTGTTTCAGGTCTATCAGAATCTTCCTCCATTACTGTTACTTGCATTAGCTCCTGTGTTATTTGCTCAAGTCCATTCCTCTCCACTTCACCCTTGTTCTTCCTATGTTTCTCTACCTCCTCTAGGATACTCACCCTTCCTTCTTCAAAAACACTGTTACTCTTTCCCCCAATGAGGGTTTCTGTAGCTTCTCTGGTTCAAATTTCCTTCTGACTTTTACTGCTATTTGAATTGAAGCTATGCATTTTTACTTCACTGCAGCTAACTTCAACTCTTTGTTGCTGTACCTCATCACCTCCAACCTCTTTGGACCTTTCCCTATCTGTCTGTTTCTCTTCATTACCCTTCCTATTGCCTTTCTTTCTCCCTGGCATAAAGTCCTTATGACTATATTTCATATTCACCTTTTCCTTAGGATTTAACAGAACCATCTCTCCATCTTTATATCCCCAATGGTTCTTCTCAGAGTTATACTTATCCTGTTGTTTCTTTTGGGGTGATGATTTTCCTGTATTGGCCTCATCCATGGACCGTACTGATGTTCCTGCTTCCCTTTGCATATCTGTATTACCTCCTTGCATGACTTTTCTCCATGTCCAATTACTCCACACTTGTAGCAAAAATCTAGACATCTCTCATATTTGAAGTTCAACCATTTTAAAACTCCATTAACTTTAACTGTCGATCCCCTGAGTAGAGGTAGGGAGGTATCTAGTACCACTAATAGCTTTAAGTGTCTACCTTCCTTCCCTCCAACTTGAGGCACCAGAATATCCTTTACTTCCTGAAATACAGAACCAATTTTCTATCCCACTTCTTTTGTTATCCTGTGTAAAGGTAGATTCCAAACTTGGACCCAGAGAGGTGCCAGGTTAAAAGCAGATGTGTCTTCCTCTATACCTTCAAACCAGTGTTTCATCACCAGAATTTGGTTGTCCATGACCCACGGTCCACCTCCTACTATCCTATCTCTGTCCTCCTTATTTGGAACATAAAACTGAAACATATCTGGATCCAATTCTATGATCCTCAGATTCCTTGGATACCCCCAAACCGAGTTCACAGAGTTCTTAACTCCAACAAAGTTAACCACTTTCTCCCCTTTAATTCTCCCCACTAAACTTAACTGACATTCTTGAATACCTCTGTCTATCTCTTCACCTCCAAGGTCAGTACCTTCCAATTCTTTATCTGAAAGAGCGAACTTTCTTATCGCATCTGCTAGTTCCTCCGCCATGGGGTCTAAACAGATTCTTAAGCTACCTCCTACTATCACTACTAAGACCAAGACTAGTCAAGCAAAGAGCCAAAGAAACTACCCAGGCAGACTTGGTCGCTTAAAAAGAAGAAGGCCCTCCCTCCCTGTTTTTGAAAGAACTCAACAAAATATATTTTTAAAATTACTTATATTATTATTTTTTTCCTTTTTCATTATTTTATTTATGGTCTTCCTTATCCGTAAGAAAGAAACTTTTGGAAAAGGGAGACACCAAAAACTCTAACAGAAATGAAGCACACATCAAGGAACAGTGGTGATAATGGCTCTGAAAATACCTATCAGCACCTTTACGTCTTCCATGGAGTCTGTTTCCTTGGACCAAATTAGCTAAGATCACTGCTGCATGCTCTCATTTTCCGACAGTGTTGCTAAAACTTAGGTGCAAGCTTTCCACTGAATGGGGAACAAGATCCTCTCAAAGTTCTCGGCTTTTGTTGTCTCACTCTTAAATGTTCGATCTTCTTAACATCATCAACGCATTAAAGATTCTGGTTGATGTCCGAATCTTGGGATTGTGTGTGTATTTTTGCGAAAATTTTGAAGATTTTGAAAAGGTTTGAAACTCTCAAGATTGAGAGACTCACACTCTTACCTAGAGAGAGAAACTCTCACTTTTGGAGGGAACTTAATCAAAAATCAACTACTCGATTTGCTAAATAGTTGATCTGGACTGTAATAAAATTTCTCAAGATATGTTTACCGCTGTACGCTATTTGCTGCAAGAAACATGAACTCTTGATAGTTGAAAGCAAATTATAAGGTGAGCAAAACGATCCAGATTTTTGGTGCAATCATCATATTAAATTTGTTTATTTAACTCTTCATATTCTCGTACATATTTTCGGACACAAAGGATGAAAGTAGTAAAATGAGACTAATTTAAAAATTCAAAAAACCATTTTAGGAAATTTCCTTAACATTTGTAATTGTTTTCGTCAAATATCAACGTCTCAAAGTTAAGTAACTTATTCATTAAAGGGTCTCCCTAACAACTGCACCAATGGACACTAGTTAAGGTATATTCCATGTGTTAGATTTTTGAAAAAATAAAATTAATTAGAAGAAGTGTATAAATGTAAGAGAGAATAATAATTGTTAATGTGTGTAAATAGATGATAGGTTAAGTAAAATTTAAATATGTTAATAAGTGGTCATTGGACACTCATCCGTACAAAAATCCTTCATTAAAAAGAGCGGAAGTAGCGAATAAAATGTTTTGTATCGCCACTTTAAAATGAAAGTCTCTTGTGTCATTCTTCTTTCCTTCATTGGTTCTACACCATTAAAGAATAAAGGAAAAGTAGCTTATCGTTGAATTGAAGTTGTTCCCAGGTGAATTAGAGCTAAAAAAAAAAAAGTGTGCTAGAGAGAGAAATTTTTTAAAAAAATACCAAATGAAAAAAATTAATTAATTAAATGTTCAAAACTCATCAATTTTCTAACACGAGCTTGTTAAGTGCTTAACAACTCATAATCAAACGCGCGACTCCATTAAGGAACTTACAAGTCTTGTAATCAATTTTTTTTGGGTTTAGGGAATGTCAGCAACTGTGAACGTGTCATAAAAGAAGACAATGAAAGTGAAACGCCCACCGGCATTTGTGACCACACGGCCCATTATCATTTGCTTGTTGAAAGTCTAGATTTGAGTCAAACTTATAATAAACACATGCTTTGTTTCTATTTTGGTCAATCTCGTCTCTTTGACTTTTTCTTAGACCTGTTTGCCACCTTGCCGGGCAGCACTGTTCTATTCAGGGTTATTTGCAGTTGCCGCCCCTGAGAATTGGGGATAAGTCACATTTCACCACCCTGAACATTAAAAGTATTCATGTTACCTGCCACAAAGACTGGTCAATCTGAGAATTCTTAACTTTGTCAAGGAAAAAAGTGAGTGCAACGGCATTATTGCTTTTTTATTGTTGAAATTATTTATAATTTATCATTAGTATTTTGTTTACTGAAATTTTCTATAGTTTCATGCTATTGCCCTTTAATTGCTCAAAGTATCTGTAGTTTACTATTATTGACCTTATATTGCTAAAAATATACACCTTTTGTATATCATTTAATATAAAAATATTAAATTGATAAAAATAAAAAATCCATATTTAATTAGTGTTCCATAAAATCTTTTCTTATTCTTGTTGGATTGATGTTCATGTTCATGTATATATATATATATATATATATATATATATATATATATATATATATATATATTCAATATGTTAGACTTCTTATCGAACAATAATATAAAAACCATAGCTATAACAATAAGAAAAGTTATAATATCTTTGAAAGCATAAGACAATGTTAAGCTCGTTATTTGTTAAAGGAGTAATTTTTATGTTTTTAATTCATGTAAATTGTTAGAAGTATATTGATGTCATTTTTATTTTCAAATTAGTCAAATATTAAACCAAAATTGTTAAAAAAAAGGGTTAATATGCCTTATTTTTAATTTAGAGGAGGAAAATGGTCATTAAAACAAACTTGACATTTTTCAACAATAAAAGGCCAGTAATATAAATCATGGATAATTTCGACAATAAAAAGGCAACGGTGGCATTACGCTCACTCCTCTTTTTTTTTTTCAATTTGGTCAGAGTTAATATTTCTAACGTTGACTAGTCTTCATGAGGGACAAAATATAATTTCTAAGTTTTAAGTGGTAAAGTGCAAATACCACTAAAGTTCAAGGGAAAAAGTGTGAGGTTCCTCTTCTCCTTCTTCGTCCAAGTATATATTTTTTTCCTGTCAAACGGTAATATCATTCTTCTTCCAAATATGTTGGTCCACATAATTTTTGTACTTCTTTCTTGGGTTTAGTGTCACATTCTCTTCATCTTAGTATTTTATTCCAATATGAAATTTTGTGTCCACTTTTCCATGCATTTGACAAGCAAATCTGAAATCACTTTTGAAGGTCGGTTTTCAGATACTACTTGAGAAACTTTAATCCGGCATAAAATTTCAATTTTTATTTTCAAACCCTTTTAATAACTATTTCCATCATTGTGAAGCATTTTTGACATCAAGAATTTCTTCATCACTAGTGCTATTCTAGACAAAAATGAACATCTTCAAGATCATATCATGATTGTAATGTTAAAGAGGAAGGATCCAATATCAACTGTAAAATAAATTGAAGTGTCCAAACTTGGGCTCTTTTAAGATAATCCACTTAAAGTCTCTAGTGATTTAGCATGTCGCTCTTGTCGGCATACAAAAGGCTTTGGTCCCTTAATTTATACCTTAACAAGAAAATACTTATGTGTTTACATAGTCCTGGAATAAAGAGAAGAAACATAGGAGACATCATCAGGAATTCTGAGAATTTTGTAGGTCAAATGCGACTTCTGGCCTTGTTAAGTGCGTGCCAATGGAGCAATGGCTTTGTTCAACAAATATTGATATAGTGCATCTTCTTTTTTGAATAAAAAAAAAGTGGCTAATTACATCTTTTCCAATTTTATGAAAAAAAAAACACACGCACAATAGTTATTTTATGGTTTATTTCTCTCATAAAGTGTCAAAGCTGTAATATTTGTTAAGTAAGTTAGACTCTGATTGAATGGTTTTTTATTGGGATATTTTAGAGTAGTGTATAATTTTTTTTTTTGGATAAAAACATATATAAGATAAAAAAAAAAGTGGCTAAAAACACGTATTTATAATTTTCTAAAAATAAGCTTATGAAAAATTGGGGCATCTAAACAAAGCTTATCTATTGTAAATATTCGGTGAAATGTAAACCAAGTTGCCTCTAAAAATTAACGAACACCATTTTCTATTTGTTTTTTCTACGGCAATCCACATTTTCAAAATCAAGAAAATAATTTCGTCTTTTTACAATTATTGATTAAAAAACTTCGGCAGTTGAGAGAGAAAAGGACAATTATGCGTGGCAAGTTTCTTAAGTCACGAACAACAAAAGGCAGGTTGTATAGAATTACATTTTTTTTTTCTCAATAAGAACAGTGTAGAATTAATTAATTAATTAATTTTCTGGTGAAGGAAGCCTGACATCATGTTTGGAGCGAGTCCTGGGAGTGTGAAACTTCAGTTGGGTGTTTAGTTAGTGGATAACGTTGTTAATGTAAAATTAGCAGGATCCAGCTGTTATCACTCATTACTCATAAGTCATAATTAGCCATTCATGTACGTGTATTAATATTAATATCTCCTTCTACAATATAAAAACAAATAAATAACAAAAAATTTATTTGACTAATTAAAGAGAGCAAAAAATTCTAAAACAAATAAATAACTCCTAAGAAGTTCATAAAAACTACCGTAGCCCCAATCGATTTTTGTGTTCAACTCAGCTACGTACTCCTCGATCTTGCCTGATAGGATTAGGTAGAATAGACGATTTGAATATTTTTGTACTTCTATAAATTTAGAAATTGTGGATGCTCCTTGGAGCCAAATCTTTTGCAGTTTATATACTTGTTAGTTAGTGGCAATAAACTCAAGTATCTTTTATAAATTTAAACTTAGTATTGGATCAAGAAACGAACGTGGAAATGAAGAAAGTGAATGGTCAATTAGGTGACTAAAATGAAGAATGAAATAGGACCGGCCTTTTAATAATTAGATTGAGGGGATAGCATTTCAAATTACGTTATTGACTTTAATATCTGCTAAAATACAAACATTTTAAATTTAATTAAAAGAAAAAAAAAAAAACCAATCGTGCACTTGATCTTAGACTCTAAGGAGAGGCCAATTCGGATGAATAGAGTACCTATTCAAAGTTCGATTTCCTTGAATCTGATTCATGACTCGCATAGATTTAGATAGATTCTGTGTTTGATCAATTCTTTAGGCTGTGACTGAGTTGAAGGATTTGAAATCTTAATGAATTTTTTTAGTTGTTTAGATTATTTAGAAGAAATTTGAATTTGTAAATTACTAATAATTCTAGTATATAAAATGCATTTAAATAATTGATCGATTATAATTTCAAATATTTCTTAAACAATTCAACAACTAAAGTGATGATTTTGATGGATTTCAAATTCTTTGTCAAATTTTTGAATCCAAATGGTCGGACAAATACATGTACATATACCTATCATATAAATAGGTTACAAGAATTTACTCTTTTTTCTTTTTAACATGCATGGAATCATTCCTTCACCTTGATATTCTACATAATTAATTAAAACTGTAAATTTAATAGACAAATAGTGGATTTTAACCGATCCAGCAGATTTAATGTAATACAGTGGGAATAGTTATTAAATTCTTAAAGCTTACTTCACAAGGTAAATCCAATATGATTGTGCACATGGAATAAATCATGACATTGAAAGTCTACTTCAATATGATGAGTTAAGACTAAAAACATTAACCAGAACAATTTAAATAAACAAGAACTGTTGACAATGAAAGAGTAATTAATTACAAGATTGAATCTAGATGTGGGCCTGATATCCCTTTCACCTTAGTCAGACAACCGCGTCTTGAAACAGGATACACGCCACCATGCTTCTCCTCCGCAACGTCTCATTCTCACTACTCCCGACAATTTTCTATTGGATAAATTAATTATAACTCTCTTGTGATTTTATACAATGCTAGACGACTCTTTTAAGATTTTAAAATATTTACATAATGTTCTTATGATTTTATGTAAAGTGAAAAGTAAAAGGAATGCGCAATCAGTTATGTCGTTTATATCAAATGCACTTTAAAAACGCATGTCATAAAGTTTTAATCTCCGTATAATTCCTTTATAGTTTGTATAAGTATTCACGTTATCCCCTGTGATTTTTTCACTGATTTACGTAATCTCACTATACTTTTATGTAAGGTAATTAAGCAGTCGATTGATTTAGCATTTTAAGTAAAGATATTATTGGTATTATAATTAACAACGTTACATATACTATTTTTCATCAAGTTTTCACTTTACATAAAATTATAGGGGATGAAATGAATATTTTAAAATATTAGAGAGATTATGTGGCAAAAGACGAGACCACATGGAGATTACATGTAATTTACCCTTTTCTATTTTGTAAATGCACAAGAGGACAATCAATAGTAGTATAAGAATAAGATTTTCAAATACAAATCCCATGTTTATACAGGACCAATTCCATCTTCTTGTTTAGAAAAACAAGAAATCGTGCGCAAAGAGAACATGTGTCAGACATTAGCATTTTAGTTTAACAAGAATAACCTCTGTCCGAAAGTTTTTTGTTCTTAGTAAAATTTCGAATCCATTGGACGAAATGACATGCTCAAATTTAATGTAATAATAAAGGAAAACACACTTTTCACAATTAAAATATTGTAGGAGGGGATAAGAAACACAAATGTCATCTTATAATGATTCTTTTTTGTTTTTTCAGATGACTGAAGGAGGAAAAGAGGAGGTACGAAAAACTGACTAATGTTCAAGGTAGATTTAAAGATTTGAATTCTATCTATATTTTGGGTTCCAACTAAGTAGTGAGTCGGTGAAGATCATTTCTCTTTGGCCCTTTTACTTTTCTAGTCCAGAAGTTGGTATATGTCGGCCTATTATGGGCTCCCACCCTTTCTTCTATAACTATGCATCAAATCCATGCAGAGTAGAAATGAAATAGAAAGCAAGAAAAATCGAAAACCAACGAAGCTTCGACGGATTTCGATTTCATTGCAGAAATATCTTAACGCGTATGAAGGCAACAAACAACAAAAGGAGCAATTAAAAAGGGAAAAAAATAGAAAAATGATCCTTGCTCATCACAAATGTTAAAAATCTGTTGTCACACACTCACAATGAAAAAGGAAAAAGAAATTCATTGAACGAAATTGCTGGGAAGCTCGGTCGCCAGTTTCCCACTTCGATTAATGTTTATGTTATTGACTTAACACATAATCCAGTGATTTCATTATCTCGACAACTATAAATGCATGACTAAATTTGCCTGGATTCTTCAGAATCTTTGTCACTATATTCTATCACTACTTTGTCAATATACATTCTTCTCCAGTCTTGACTGTAGAATGGAAAACAACAACAACAACATCAACAACAATGGTGGCACGGGAAGCCCTTCAGTTTACAGAGGAGTAAGGAAGCGAAGATGGGGAAAATGGGTATCTGAAATACGTGAGCCAGGTAAGAAAACTCGGATATGGTTAGGTAGCTTCGATACTGAAGAAATGGCAGCCGTAGCCCATGATGCTGCTGCTTATTTCTTTCGAGGGTCTGCAGCTCAACTGAACTTTCCTGTATTGGTTGGCAATCTTCCTCGTCCGGCTAGCTCGAGCGCTGAAGATATAAGAATGGCAGCCCAAGAAGCATCTTTGCTGGTGAAGAATTTGAGTGGAGATCAGCATAATGGTGGTCATCAGGCTGCATCAGGAAGCTCTAGCAACATGGCTAACCCCATTGATACTCAGCCGCTTACGGTAGGGCTCTCCCCCGTCCAAATTCAGGCCATCAATGACTTGCCATTGGAGTCACCAGATTACAAAAGGTGGATGGAGATGGCATCTGGTTCAGAAGTTTTAGAGGAACCAATGATTTTTCCTGATGACTATGACATGGCTGACTATGAAGAGATACCTG
Organism: Coffea eugenioides; assembly: GCF_003713205.1. Classification (NCBI taxonomy): domain Eukaryota; kingdom Viridiplantae; phylum Streptophyta; class Magnoliopsida; order Gentianales; family Rubiaceae; genus Coffea; species Coffea eugenioides. The sequence goes on from NC_040044.1 coordinate 10,545,646, forward strand.
ATGATTCGCTATGGGGTTAGACACGTACACTTTTAGATCAGATATTAAAGATTTGTAGTGCTGATTTTACTTGTGTGGCCGACTTCCTTTTGAATAGAAAAATAGAAGCTAAAGGAGATCTCCTAAATAAACTAATCAATGTAACTGATATTGTATTATTGATTTTTGCTAGAATTCACTCGTATATTTGATTGAGTGAGGATATGCTGGACAGAAGAATTTTATGTCTAGTTCGAATTTTTAGTCCACTTTGTTAGCAATAGCCACTTTTGGCTGGTGGCTCCTAAAAGAGTACTGTTATGTACTTGAGTTTGACTTTTGATCTAATGTCTATTGCCTGTGTATATGTTGTTGTGGGGAGATAAAGTGATTTTTTTATGCCAAGTGAGGCTTGTAAAAGTTGTATCTTCACTTCTTCAGTAGTAAAATGTAGTGCTGGGTATTATAATTTAGTAGACATGTGGTACAATTATTTTTGCATAATTACCAGTGTCATAAATCTTCTTGTTCTTCTTAATTTTTTTTTAGAAAACTTTGTCGATCTTTTGGCTAAGATCTAGTGTAGTGTCATAAGTCTTTCTATTAGAAAGTAAATGCGAGTTTTGTGTGTATTTGTGAGTTATTTTTTATATATTGTATGGATGAAATATTTTTTAAGTTATTTTTTTTTGTATTACCGTAGTATTGTATTTGAAAATTTTATTTTTAAAAAATATGCCAATCCAAACGGAGCCCTAGTTTCAACAACTTCTAGGCCCTTGACCAGAAAAGATTTTATTTAAAATTTCACTAACAGTAAAATATAAAAATAAACCATAGCCGTGAAGAAAGGCTAGTGATCAAATGGAGAAAATATATCCTAAGGGAAAAAAAGGTCTTGCCTCCACACGATTTAGTTTATTTAAATTTTTGACGTCACGTGATACCAAGATACATTATGTGCAGCTAATGATGTGGCTATGGAATTGTCACTTTGTAGATGCATCAAATGAAAGTGGTGAAAGCATTCGAGTCTTGGAGTTAGGATCAACCTAAATTAAGATTATAACACTTCAAATTATTATTATTATTGTTTAAAGGGGTTCAACAGGGTTTCTGTACCTGCCTCTTAATGACACGAACTCGTAATCTACTAGTCACACATGAAATGTTTTATCACTTGATCTGCACGTAATTTGTTGTTAAGATTATTTGTTTGCACATGAATACAAAAAATTTTCTTATAGTTCTAATAATTTGTCTCAATAGCTACGAGTTTTTCTAAATTGCTAATGACTTATCTCTCCCCCTTTTAACCAAATAGAAATATGACTAGTACAAAAAATATTAAAAACGAAAAAAAAAAATAAATAAAGAAAGGCTTTAGAATTCAGGAAGTGCATCCTCCCACATATCCCAGTCCTATAAACCAGGTGCCTGCTTTCCCAACCACGTTCACAATTCTTAACATCAACAGCGGTTACCTTCCATCTGAATTTGAGATTGTGAAAAGCGTAGAGCAAATTTCACTGCCTGCAAGGACGTAGATGCTCCAAACATAGAATATAAGACTCCCTAAATTAAGCTTAAACTTTAGATTTCTTAGGCTGTTCTTGAGCATTCTACTTCTTTTAAAGCACATAATACCAACTCCTTTATTTTCTTCTAATAGGAGCGTATTATTATTCTAACAAGAACAAGGAGATATATTGGCTAGCTAATTCCTTAAGAGTCCTATGGAAAATTTTCAGTGCTGAAGATAAAAGGTTGGCAGCCCATGAAGCAGCTTTGCTGCTACACAAACCAGTGTAGATCAGCATAATAATGGTGATCAGGCTGCATCAGGAAGGTCAGCATTGGATTCACCGGACTACAGAAGGTGGATGAAGATTGCATCTGGTTCAAAAGTTTTAGAAGAACCAATCATTTTTCTGGGTGACTTTGACTGACTATGAAAGATACCTGATTATTCCCTCGGGTTCGCAGGAATGATTTATAAAATATCATGCACTAAAGACTTGGTACTAGTGTTAATTTTATTATGATGCAGGACAAAACCAGCGGGTAGCCGGCCCCAAGAATTTTAAAAATTTCATTTGACCCTCATAAATTTTGAATTTTTTTTTGTGTTATAAATTTAACCTTTAGAAATTATTGTATATTAGTTACTTGCCCTCCTTCCTCCCCCCCCCCCCCCCTCCCGAAACCCTTCCCAAGCTTGAGAATTTGTATTTAGTGAAAATAATTTTTACACTTTACTTTCGTCCCACAAAATTTTCAAAATCCTAACTTGCAAATAGAAGAGTAAATGAGTCTATTTAAGTCAATTATTCTAGCATTCAATTTTGTTTATCTACAAAAAGAGTTTAAAATTGTATTTAAATTTGGTTCGTTTATTCCTCGAGCCATGATCAATTTGGTACATATAAATTTTAGATATTGTGCTAAATTAGCCGAGCTCGATTTGCATTCGAAATTTTACAGGATACAAAATGCTATTCATGTTTGATTTGATTAATTGGAGGACTAAAATTTAAATTAATGAGCTCTTACTATCTGAACTCAATTCGAATATTGAGCTCCTTGATTCATCTTTCACTTGATTTGCGAATATAAAATTCTACTGCAAAAACTGTTTTAATATTAAGTGCCATCCAAATTGGAAATCCTAACGATGACGACTGACCATGTTCAAAATTAAATTAAAAAAAAAAAGAGGCAAGAATAACAAGAAGAATCTATAGGAGATGTGACATTGAATTAATTAGTACAACTGACACTGAATTCTTCATTGGAAGGATCTCACTCATATATTTGATTGATTGAGGAAATGCTAGACTGATGCACTTTTTTTATGAACGATTTCATAGTCCATCATTTTTCTAGAAATAGTCAGTGTTGCATGCCTGAATGGCTGCTAAATATTATTCTTATGCACGTGAGTTTGACCATATTACTTTTGATTCAAGTTTGTCCATTGTTTCTGTTTCTGTTGTTTGGGGGGAGGCAAAGTGGTGCTTGTAAAAACTTTTTGTATTTTCAATTTCCAGTTGAAATTGTAATGTTGGACTGCTGCTTTGTTTGAAGTTTAAACTCAGATTCAAAATTAAGAAAATTGTAGAGCAATTTTCACTACCTGCAGGGACGTACATGCATGCTCTTGACAGGTTACTTCCTCGGCAACCTTCGATCGAGGACTTATCTTTGGATCATCATATGTTAGCAGAATCGAACTCCTTCAATTCGTCTAGAATAGTTGCTGCAAAAAGCCACAAGACTAAATAGATTTCTTAGGTTCTTCTTGGGCATTCATCTTCTCGATCCAAAGCACGTAAAAGCAGCTCTCAAATTCTTTTTAATAAAAGCTTGTTACAATTGCAACAATAACAACGAGACATTGACCATATTGTAATCCCCTAAAAGCTCCAATGGTAGATATTTTTTTATTAATCTTTTCAACGTTATCCACATATAAACTTTTTTACACTGATATATCCGGACACTTGACACGTACGTATCTTGAAGCATTACTTTACTTCTTTTAGAAATTTGACTTCATTCTTAATAAGCTATTAAACAATTTTCAACTTGCATTAGTTTGAAACAGTAATTTGGTAAAATTGATATTTACGAGAGCAACGTCCAATGTCAAAATCAAATTGGAATTAGTTAAAAGTTTCACATTTGCATTTCAAGTTCCTAATGTTTAAAATTTTGCTCAATGTGGTCTCTTATGTTTCAATAGTTATATTTAAGATTCTTTGAATGACACGAAATGTGAATTGAATTAAATGCATGGCAAATATATTCTTAAATTCCTATAGAAATTTCTAAAAGCACTTCACATTGACACGGCACTGTCCTTTAACCTAAAGAGCATCTTTTTATTAAATTAATTACAAATCAAGTAACAATATACTAAGAATATTAAAAAGAAAAATTAGCCGGAACACTATGTAGAAAAAAGAAGATATTAATGTTAGTATATCATTTCATTCGAAACACTATTCCACAAATTGCTGCATGACTTTCGATGTAGACTTCAACCAATTATTGTTAGGAATTATGATTACATTAACAAGTAGAGGTAATTAACAAAAAGATATTCATATGGATTTTTGAAAAACTTCACGTTGCTTAATTTATTTTCTTGTCTTTCATTCATATTAAATCAAATATTTTGCTAATAAAGTTTCAATATATTTATAGTTATGTTCATCTACATTGATAATTTTATTGAATAATTCAGACAATTTTGTAATATATCTATTTCATTCGAAACATAAATGATAAGCAATTGAAGATCCAAAGAAAAGAAAAAGAAAAACTATTGTTCAATCAATTTAATTTACATATAGTTGTTTACATTTTTAATGGTTTTAAGCTCTTAAACTAAATGCTTAGTGTTATGCTGTCATTGAATATTATCATGCTTACTCTGTTCGAAACATCACAATTTGTAGGTTTTTTTCTTCTTTTTCTCTTTTGGTTGATAGAAGAAGCCAAGATTTATATTAATGAACTTTTGATGATATAATTTACAAATTTTCATATACTTCTTGTAGTGTTGTTTTCCTAATTATAATTGACTTAGAGTAATTATCCCTATAATAATAAAGTTAGTGTACCCATTTTACATTTCCTTGTTACTTTTTTATGTACTTTCAAATATACCCTTGTTATAAAAGTTAGAAATGTCAAAATGGGTGAGTCACATAGGTTTATGCGAGTCAACTCAATTCATTTATACTCATTTAATAAATTAATCAAAATGAGTCAACTCATTTATACCCATTTAAGAAATAAATATGAGTATATTCAATTACCCATTTATGACTCACTTAAAATTCTACTTTTTTTCCTTTTTTTTGCACGTTGTTTGACTAGAAATAATGATATTTTATTGTTATTAGATTGGTAGAAAATTCAAACTTATTTGCTTAACGCCTACTGAAAATTAAGTTTAAATGTATAATTATTTCTAAATAGATATAAATAAATGAGCCGAATCAACCTACTATCCATCAATTAAATGGGTGTAATTAGAGATTTATTTCAACTCATTCAAAATTCATTGCATACCCAAATTCACTTATTAATAATGGATGGATTTTAACTGCTCAACATAATTAGGTTGTGATTAATACATCTACTATAACTGCTCCATTGAGCATGACAAACTAACAAGTAACAACCTCAATCTAACAGTCACGTTCTACTCTATTAATGCCGTACCACTAATACCACTCGACTACTATTTTCTTCTTATATTGCAAACACGACGATTTTCTCTCCAACTACCTTAAAAATATGTTGCCAATATAATCAGCCATAGCCATACCGCATAATAACAAAGATACCGATGAAATTAATGAAACAAGGGTAGAAAATTCATGTAAAGATTTATTTATTTCTAAATTTTACACACATGGATGTACCTTTAGCACTAGTAAGAAACTGATACTAATGGTCTCCCGCGGGTAATCCGACTGGTTTCGTAATCTGATATTTATCAACAGGTCTTGTGATTAATTTTTGTATGTTATCTCGCTGTGTATTCTTAGAACAAGACTCTTCACGACTTTAGAGATTAGTTTGATTGAAAGGTCAAGATATCCTAAGCGAAAAAAAAAAAAAATTGTAATGAGTTGCACTTGGCTTGATGCCAAGCAACCTTCTAGGCAGTTATAAGTTATAATATCCCGAAACCGGACCATTTTGCTAAGCCACATAAGATGCATCGACTGAGCCGTTGTATTCAGATAACCTTATGCAATTTGAATTTGTCCTTTACATATGTAACCCACAAAATTTGAGTCCTGCAGCTGAGATAACATTCAATAATGGATGTGATCGCATTTCCATCAACATCCACCCAAACACACTATCTCTTCTCCTCAACATCACCTGAGAATCCACCCCTAAACCAGCCTTTTCCCATCATTCCAAACCAAACCCATGTCAGTCGCTGCAAATGCAGCTCGGTTGCTAGTTCTAAGCTTACCAAAACTCAGACCCACCAACTGTTTGATGAAATTCCTCTGTGGGATACTTTCGCATGGAACAACGTTATCCAGACTCATTTAACGAATGGGGACCCAAGACAAGTCACTTCCACTTACCAGAGAATGCTTTTGCTTGGCGTCAGGCCTGACCGCCATACTCTGCCTCGGGTTCTTGCAGCTTCGCGGCTTTTAGGTAATTTGTCATTGGGCAAACAGCTTCATTGCCATGTTATAAAGTTTGGGTTCGTTTCTGATGCATATGTCACGTCGGCCATAGTTGATTTGTATGGTCAGCTGGAGGGCGTCCAGGCTGCAAAATGGTATTTTAAGACTGCCAATTTCGACAGAAATAATGCTGTAGCGTGGACTTTGCTGGCTGGCATGTTTGTGAAAAGGAATAAGCCTGAACTGGCGATTGACTTGTTTAACGAAATGATAGATCATGGTGGTAAAATTGTTGATGCTGTCGCACTGGTTACTGTTATTACTGCTTGTGGGATGTTGAAATCGTTGCGTGATGGGAGGCGTATTCATCAGATTGCTAAGGATTTTGGGCTGGATATCGATATTTTGGTAGGGAATGCTCTAGTGAAAATGTACATTGAATGTGGTAGTATCAGAGATGCCCGGGCAGTGTTTGATGGGATGAGGTGCAAAGATGCCATTTCTTGGACTGCGATGATTAATGGGTATGTGAAAAAGGGTGGGTTCCATGAGGGTCTCAAGTTATTTCGGTTAATGATTGGTGATGGGATAAAAGCTGATGCCTTTGCAATTTCTAGTGTTCTTCCAGGTTGTGCTCGAGTGGCTGCAAATAAGAATGGTAAGGAAATTCATGGCCATCTGATAAGGAATGGGATTGACATGAACGTAACTGTCCTGAATGCTCTGATGGACATGTACGTCAAATCAGGGTCCATTGAGTATGCTTCAAGAGTATTTGCTGCAATGAAAGACAGGGATGTTATTTCATGGACCATTATGATCTTGGGTCATAGTTTACATGGACAAGGAAAGGTTGGTGTGGATTTGTATCACGAAATGGTGGAGAACTCAAGACTAGAAGCAGATCAGATGACATTGGCTGCAGTCCTCTATGCTTGTTACTCTGCCCGCATGGTTGAAGAAGGTCGGTATTACTTTAACTGCATTAGATCGCCTAAGGTTGCACATTGTGCCTTGATCGTTGCACTTCTAGCCCGTGCTGGTCTCTTTTATGATGCAAAGGCATTTATTGAGGAGAGGAAAATCTCAAGGCAAGGGGAAGTGTTAAGAGCATTACTCGATGGGTGCAGGGTACAGCGGAACACCATTAGAGGAAAAGAAGTTATTGAGCAGCTTTGTGACTTGGAGCCTCTTAATACAGAGAATTATGTTCTGTTATCGAACTGGTACGCACATCACAAAAATTGGGACATGGCAGATAAATATAGTGAGACAATTAAGGATATGGATTTGAGGCCTAGAAAAGCATGTAGTTGGATTGAGTTCAAAAACAAGATTCATGTCTTCAGGACAGGGGATGCATCTCACCCACGATCAGAAAGTGTGTACTCTGAACTACAGAATTTACAGAAGAGGGTAAAAGCAGAAGGATTTCAGAGTGCAGATTTTAGTCTCCATGATGTGTACGGAGAGAGAGAATGTGATCCCATTGGACATAGTGAACTCTTGGCTGTCTCATTTGGTCTTATCAATAGAGTAGCAGGGCAAACAATTCGCGTGAGTAAAAATGGGCGTGTCTGTCAAAATTGCCATAGTTTTGTCAAGGCTATTTCAAAAGAAGCGGGGGTTGAAATTGTATTAAGAGATCCAGGTTGCTTTCATCATTTCAAGGATGGATGTTGTTCTTGTATGGACTGTTGGTGATTCGTTGACGGATTTTACAATTTAGGATCCTTGAGGGTCAGAATGCACCTAAATGGTCATGAGCTAAGGCATTGATGGTCCTAAAGGACTTGGACCATACTCAAATTGATGGTCCTAAAAGTCTAATTGATTGACGCAAACCAGACCACAGCTCCAAAGATGCTTCACCTGAAAAGAGTACATAATTTAATTTTTATCTGTAAACAAATAGATGACTGGAGGTTATAAAGTTCATTTTTTTTAATTTGTGTCCTGGTCTAATTAAGTTCTTAGGATAAATTTGATATTTTGCAACGTAGAGATCAAAAGAAAAACACAAGAAACTTGAACGACTATATTTCTAGACAAAGAACAGAGAAACTTCTGAAGTTGTGCGTCAGATTTTTAAGTTCTGATGATTATACGAACTAAAACCCCTATCGACTGAGTCTCACCAATAAGGCTGCTGCTATGATACATTGAGATGACTCTTCCGCAGCTTGCACATTGCAATGTCAAGGGAAAGATAAAGAAGTATGGTACATACATCGCAAGATCAAGTAAAAAGATAAGTAAAAAAAGAATAGGGTGGAATTTAAAAGTTGCAGCCTTGAGACTGATCTAGGTCTTTCGGGACAAGAAAACTGAAAATAAAATACTCCCTCCGTTCCACTTTGATAGGCCTGTTTTTCTTTTTCGTCTGTCCCAAATTGTAGTACACTTTCCAATTGAAGAATATAGTTATCTTTTAATTTCTCTAAAATACCCTTATTCAATGTAGGTTATTATTAGTATAAATTACCTTATTTAATATAGATTGTTAACCTACCCCATTTAATACATTTAGATTTTTCAAAACATATTGATATATGAAAAGCCAGATTTGTTATTCTTTCAAGCCAAAATGTGAAATAATGTAAAATGAAGATTGATTCTTTCTTGATTATCAATTCAAGTTCTCATAAACCATCAATTTAAGTTTCCATAAATCCTTATACTATATAAGAACGAGTTTAGGACAAAGACAGTTTTTAGATTTCAACCGCAAGGGTGGGGCTATTTTGGGAATGTGAGAGTATTTGAAGTGTAATTGGAGCATTGAGTACAAGTCATTGCAGCTTTAATTTCGCTATAATTACTTATATAACCTTTCAGACATTTAAGGTTAGGGGCAGGTTTAGTATGTTACAATGTTTGGTGCCAAATTGAGTATCAAGTACAACTGAATTAAGCTTGTGCTTTGATAGAATTATATAAAAGCCCTTTTAATCATTTATTATACTAACATCCAAGCCTTCCAATTTCCTGAAACCTTTCTCATCCGTTAAGGAATTAATTGGATGTTTACATAATTGGATTTTAATTACAATTAATTAACTTAATTATTATCTGAACAATCATTATCATATTTATGCCCCCATGTTTAGCCGATACCCTTTCTTCTTTTTCTGTTTCATCCCTTTGGTTTTATTATGACTATTAAATATTTGGTGGAAGGCGTAGCTTTTCCTTTAAATTGAGGTGAGTTCTTTGGGTTTGTCTTTTTCGAATATAGTTTTTTTTGTCTGATGATTGGTTTATTCAAGAACTCCATATAATTTGCTTTTTGATACTTAATTGTATTGTATTCCTTAGTAGATCCTAGAGATTCTGTCTCTGATTTGAGATAATGTTGTCACTTTCTAAAATAATCAGAAAAGCAATTTTATCATCTTCTCCTCCTCGGCCAAGGTATTATCTCTTTATTTAAGTCAAATAACCTTATTTCTCATGAACTTTCTCCTATTGTTCTTGAATCTAGGGATCTGTTGACTATATTCAAACAGTTATGTTTTTACCATAACGACCACAAAGCAAACAAATGTGCAGACATGCTAGCGAACTGGGGAAGAAGCAGCAATGAAGACTCCACCTTTTTTTAATCCTATCCTGATTTTGTCCTTCCCTTACTTTTGTAAGACTTAAAAGGTGTCATCAACAGACGGATGATTGTACTTTAACTATTACTCTATAGACTTTGACTTTATTTTAATGCATCTTTATTTTACAAAAAAAAAAACTTTCTCGTATGTCGTGCTTCACTGCCTACACATACTGTCACATACTATATATCACTCATAATTGAGAATTTTATTAACTTAGAATTTTGTACTTCATTGAAACTAAAAAAGAAAATTAATCATGCTACATAGTACTAAGATGTCATTTGAACTCTATTTGCTTTCCATGTTATGATCTCGTTCTTGTATTCTACTGTTTATATAATTTCAAATACAAAAAATTTGCTTTTTATGCTATCTAAAAGAATTTGTAGTGGAACTTGATGAGTTTAAATGCTTTAACTATAGCACCATTTTGATTGCATTGTATTAATTCATTTACTCATAATTGTATGTTGTACAATAATAAATAATGTTTCTTGATTTGATTGAAGCAACTGTTATACATAGTTCAAACGAGTCAATTAAGTAGAGTTACTATATTGGATACTCATACAAGTAAATATTGGAAAATATCATTAAGCAGTTTCTACCTATAGTTTGCAATTCGAATTCATATGAGAAATTTCTTCTGATTTTAGTTACCATTTTCTATGATTTTAAATTTAGAAAATATTATTTGCACCAATTTTTTATAATCAAAATAGTTTCAATTCAGATCTTTAACAATTATGCAGATTTGAACTTATTTTTGAGATTATAAAGAAATGCCACTAGCAAAAGCACCAAATTTGAATAGTTTCTACAAAATTTTGAAAAAGACCACTTAAGTTTCTTATCTATCTATCATTTTTGGGCATTATTATCTCGGTAAGAAACATGTGATTAAGTCGTATTATACCCACCAAATTATATAAATAGTTAGTCTAAAATAAAATTATTTTAGATTAGATTGGACGCAAAGTGATTGATGGATAAACTTGACTTGATAATTCAGGTTGAGCTTAAGTCGAGGGAGAAATCAGAAGCATTGCTTAAGGGATCTTTCACGAACATATATAGATTCGAGAGATAAGGGATCCAATTGATACTTTAAAATGTTGTATCATCTTGGATAAATTTTAGAAGAGACTTTTGGATAATTTTCAATTGCACTTTAAACATTTTTACATTTTCAAACTACCATTGGGCTTTTGATGGAAGTTTACTGGTTGTAAGTGATTACATTGGGAACATTCAGCCGTCTAAGGTGAAATTGGATCACTGTTCTTTCTGGGTTCGAGTATACAACCTCCCTCTGGGATAGATGAATAGAAAACCAGCAGACTTTATAGGGAACAAACTTGGCACATACGAGGGACTTGACGCAAAGGGTGGGCTCTCTGTTGGTAAGTTTTTACACATTCGGGTTAAGCTAAATCTCAATAATCCTCTCAAACGGCTGATGAAGCTTCTAATCGAGGGTGCGGTATGTGAGGTTCACTTTCGCTATGAACGCCTTCCTACGCATTGCTATTTCTGTGGTCGAATTGGACATGGAGAAAGGGATTGTGAGGACAAACTGGATGTTACTACAGCAAACAGCAGCGAACCTCAATATGGTGGTTGGCTTCGAGCCACCAACGATAAAAAATTCTCCGGCCCGCAACTTTCATCCCGGACGGCAACACCGCCGGCGAAAGAGGGCCTGTCCCTCTTTGCTGCAGATAAAGTCTCGTCACCTAAGGAGGCTGTTTGTTCGAATATCCCGGCATCAGAATCTCCAAGTATCCTACCCCAAAACCAGACGTCTAAATCTCCAACTCCTTGGCAACAACTCGAAGCTCTCCTCTCTCTTTGGATCAAGGTCTTCCAATCCTTTCAACGGCATTGGTCTCTGCCAGCTCAACAACAGCACAGACAATTCCTACTTCCTTACCCTTGCCCACTAACGCCCCCCAATCAATTGTTCAAGATGGGCCCTCAATCCCAGCAAATTCCAAAGCAAATACTCTTGGCATGAAGCCCATTGCACACCCCAAATTCTCAGTCCCTGGAAAACCAACTCCACCCAACACCATCACTAACCCAAATTTTCCTCTAATCAAACCCATTACGTCTCAAACAGAACAAACTCCTACAATCCAACCTACTGTCATGTCCCCCATACCCCAACAGCCCGTTCACCACTCTGTTCAAATACCCACCCATCCTAACTCGAAAAATCTACACCCCAACTTGCCTCTCCTCTTCACCCCTGTAATAGCAAGTCCAAACCCAATCATACCACCACTACTCCCAGCACACCATCCAAGCCATTGTTTACCACAACGCCTACAGAGTCGAACATGGAGGAGGTGTTTCTAGTTGATGCCGCCCTAACACAGCAAAAGACATTTTCTGTGTTCCACGACATGAGAACCATCGCGACTGCCACAAGAATGAAAGGAAGCAATATCTCCTGCAGAAAACAAACACCTTCAAACCTGGGCCTGCATCCTACCAATGTTATATCGGGTCACAAGACGAAAAGAGAACCCACGGATGCTTCTTCTTCAGGGGATGGAGATGCTAATGGTTCTGCTCCAAAGAAATTGAAACATGCTAAACTGTCAGCACCTTCTCTCCCAACCTCTACAACGGCGGAGACTGCCTTGCAGTCCCGCCGAGAACCATGAACTACTTGAGCTGGAACTGTCGGAGGTTAAATAACCCTCGGACAGTTCGGGAGCTCCGGAACATTATCCAGAGAGATAAAGTTTCGATTATTTTTTTAGTAGAAACAAAGTGTTCGAATAAAGTCATCAACAAGCTAAAACAGGATATTGGATGGTTTGAACTAGGAGTTGACTCACTAGGGAACTCAGGTGGTTTAGCTCTTCTCTGGAGAAAGGATTTGGTTGTTGAACTTATACGTTTCTCAGAAAGTTTCGTTGATGTTAAGGTACACATGACTGATTCCTCCTGGCGTTTGACTGGATTGTATGGTCATCCAGAGACGACTAAAAGAAAACATACTTGGGATATTTTGCACAAACTCAGTACATTATGCTGTCTTCCATAGGTCTACATGGGTGACTTCAATGAGGTACTCACCCAGCAGGAATTTCAGGGCGCTGTTTTGAGATCGAATTGGCAAATTATGAACTTCAGAAAGGCACTATCAGACTATAACTTGTTTGACTTAGGCCATGAAGGTAATCGTTTCACTTGGTGTCGAAATAGGTCGGCTCCTGATACAACTAGAGCTCGTCTGGACCGTGCATGCGTCTCCCATGACTTCCTAGACTTGTTTCCTGACGCCAAGATCTATCACTCACATGCTCTTTTTTCCGATCATGTTCCTATTGTTCTAAGATTATCGTGCCCGCATGGCCTATCAAAAACTTGCAGCAAATCTAGGAGGGACAAACGCTTTATGTTTGAAGCAATGTGCATTAAATCAGAAGACTGTGAACGCATAATTCGGGATTCCTAGGAGCATAACTCGACAAGTAATGTTTGTGCAAACCTGGTTACGAAAACAAATAGGTGTAGGTTGGGTCTTCTCCAATGGAACAAGCAGTCCTTCGGCAATCATACTAAAGCTGCGGATGAACTTCGACAAAGGATTTCTCACCTCCAACAAGGCAATTTGACAGATGCCATAAAGGCTGAGATTGGTTCTTTAATTACCCAACTAGAGGAGCTTCTCGACAAGCAAGACATCATGTGGAAACAGTGAAGCAAAGTGCAGTGGTACAGAGAAGGTGACAGAAACACAGTTTACTTTCATGGCTTAGCTTCTTAGAGACGGAAACATAATCAAATTGTCGGCCTCTTTGATAAGAATGGTTCTTGGTGTCAATCACAGAAGGATCTAGAATCTATTATCATGGAACATTTTGGCACAATCTTTTCTACTTCAAAGCCTACTTCTCTGGCAATTGATGCAGTTATCCAGCGAGTGCGGAGATGTGTTCCCAACGAAATGAATGATTGTCTCCTGCGTACCTACACTGCCATTGAGGTAACAAAGGCTTTAAGTCAAATGCATCCATTAAAATCTCCAGGACCGGATGGCATGTCACCAGTCTTCTACCAAAGATATTGGCATATTATTGGTCCGGATGTCACTCGTTGGGTTATTACCTTCCTGAACGAGGGCACCTTACCTACAAGCCTTAATCACACCTATGTTGTCCTTATTCCTAAGTGTCACAGCCCATCCAATATCACCCAATTTCGTCCCATTAGTCTTTGCAACGTACTTTATAAGTTAGCCTCTAAGGTCTTAGCTAATAGGCTTAGGAGCTGTCTTTCCAAAGTCATCTCACCATGTCAATCTGCTTTCATCCCTGGGCGTTGTATCACTGATAATATCTTAATTGCTTTTGAAATCAATCATTCCCTTAAGCTGAAGTCCTGTGGGCAAGAGGGATCTATGTCCGTTAAATTGGACATGAGTAAAGCATTTGATAAGGTTGAGTGGCTTTTTCTGCGACATATGATGTTAGCTTTAGGTTTTCATTCCAATTTTGTGGACATTGTTTTCCGATGCATTTCTACTGTGTCTTATACGTTCCTATTGAATGGGTCTCCACTTGGGAACCTACAACCCCACCGGAGTATCAGACAAGGGGATCCATTATCACCCTACTTATTCTTGATCTGTGCCGAGGGCCTTTCTTGTTTATTGCAGGAAGCTGAACGTTGCGGAAGCATCTCAGGTTTCCGGATAGGCTCACGTGGACCGAAACTATCTCACTTATTATTTGCAGATGACACCTTATTATTCGGAAAGGCGTCATTGCAGGAAGCTCAGCACATACAGACAATCCTTGACCTTTATAAAGCAGCTTCAGGTCAGGAGGTTAATTTTGATAAATCAGCAGTGGTTTTTAGTAAAAACACAGATCCCACAGTTCGTCGAAGTATCACACAACTCCTTAACATTATGGAGGTTCCCACTCATGACAAATACCTTGGCCTTCCTACCGTTGTTGGTCGTTCTAAATCTGAAGTTTTCTCATATGTAAAGGAGAGGATCTGGCAGAAGATACATGGATGGAATGAACAACGTCTCTCAAAGGCAGGTAAGGAAATCATGATCAAGACTGTTGTCCAGGCTATTCCAACATACTCAATGTCCTGTTTCAAGTACCTGGACTCCTTGCTTTCCGATATTCAATCTATGCTCAATAACTTTTGGTGGGGTGATGGTGCTAAGCAGAAACCAATTTATTGGGTAAGTTGGGATAGAATGTGCTCGTCCAAAAATGATGGTGGCATGAGCTTCAGACAGCTCAAGGCATTCAATTTAGCTTTACTGGCTAAACAGGCGTGGCGCATCGCAACCCAACCATCTACTCTTCTTCATTAGGTTTAAAAAGCTAAATATTTTCCAACAAAGGACTTTTTTCAAGACGAGTCTACGTCCAGGCCTTCATTCACTTGGAGGGGTTTGTGTGCTGTTCGCAGATATCTACTCTCTGGTAGCAGATGGCGTGTTGGAAATGGGTTACATATCAAAATTTGGAAAGATAGGTGGATTCCACGCCCTTCTACTTTCAAAATTGTATCACGTTCCGATGCGCTGCCGGAAGACTCCACTGTGGATTGTCTAATTGACGGAAATAGCAGGAAATGGAAATTTGAGTTGCTTCAGGAGCTTTTTTGGCAGGATGAGATTGAACTGGTTATGGGTATTCCATTGGGTGATAGTCGAAATCAAGATAAACTCATTTGGCATTACTCTAAAAATGGCTCCTTCACAGTGAAAAGTGCCTACCACCTTATCAAAACACAATCTACAAACTGGCAAGATGTAGCTTCAGGGAGTAATGGCTCTGTAAATGATACTTGGCCTTGCTTGTGGAAGCTCAACATACCAAGTAAAGTTAAGATATTCCTGTGGCGTATTTGCAAAGGTATTCTACCTACATCTTCCATGTTGAATAGCCGTGGCGTCTATCTTGACCCTACCTGCCTTTTATGTAAGGCCCCTGTTGAAGATGTTAATCACCTCAAAACCACAAGTTCTATAAATGATATTTTGAGAAGAAAAATCTAGAAAATGTGAGGTGTTCCTTTTATTACCCTTTGATGAATCTTTTGGATAGAATTTTGGAGGATGAGCTGTCCTAGTACTAACCAAGCTTGGAGAGAGAGAAAAGAGCAAGAAAAAATGAATCCAAATTGTAGACACCAAAATTTTTAAAAATCATTTTATTTTTATTTTTTATTTTTCTAAGAAAAATTATTTCATCTTATTTGATTTTTATTTGATTGTTTTTGCAGAAAAATCAGAAAGAAAAGGAAAAACAAAGAAAATCAGATGTTTGTAAAAAAAAAAAAATTTGCGATCCATAGCATGCCTGCAATATCTTCTTCCTCCTCTGCACCCAGACAGTAGTACAAAAGAGCTGGCAATGTTTTTGAATAATTCTAATTCGTTTTGGCTCTTGATGTCATTGCCTTCCACGTCTAAACAAGTATAAGACAGCTAATCCTTCCTAATCTTATCTTGAGACACCTGGAAAATTGATCAAATGGATCAAAAATGGCCATGAAACTTGATTTCATATCTACCATTGTTCTTAGGGTTTGGAGGAGGGCTTTTGGATTTAAAAAGCGGGAAGGAGAATCTTGGGAGGGGGCGGGAGAGAGAGAGAGAGAGAGAGAGCGAAAAAGAGTCGGGAAAAAGAACAGAAAGAGAGAGAGATAGAGAGGGGAACGAAAGAAAAGAGTGCAAATTTGTTTTTTGGGAAAATGGGTGACCAGGCTAGCAGACCAACCTAGTTCCTTGCCAAATTCCGACGTCTATTTCAACTTTTTGAGCATTCTTTGTGTTTTTGCACTATCTCTAGAGGTAGTTGAGCAACTTTTGTTTTGGGAAAAATTAGGAAAAACGTCCCAAGCCTTTCAAATTGAAGCCCAAATTAGTGAGTTTGTCAACCCTTGAAGATTTTTGCTGCGAAAGTTCGGTTGCTTGGTTCCGCGTTTGAACGCATTTTTTTTTGAATTTCTCCACGTTTATTTGGTGCCATAAAGTATCAAAAGTAACCTCGTTCATCCTTTTCTGTTCGTGTATCCTCAGATTGTACCGGATGTGTCAAAATTTTGCTGTTGCACTTGTTCTTCTTCTTCTTTTTTTTTTTCTTTTCTTCCCTTCTTCTTCTATTGTTTTCTCCTTCCTTTTTGCAAGTCATTAG
The DNA here is from genome assembly GCF_003713205.1 of Coffea eugenioides. Classification (NCBI taxonomy): domain Eukaryota; kingdom Viridiplantae; phylum Streptophyta; class Magnoliopsida; order Gentianales; family Rubiaceae; genus Coffea; species Coffea eugenioides. Next base: position 10,562,590 of record NC_040044.1, read on the forward strand.
CCCAGATTTCCATTCCACAATATTGTGTTCGGATGTTTAGACCTCGTGTTAGTACATGGATCATATGGTTTTGTGTGTTTAGAAATTATTAGCTGCGATTTCTGAGTTGATGAGTTTCCAGTTTCAGAAGCTTCGTTAATCTCGCATGGAAAATTTAGAAAATTACAATTTGTCCCCCCAACTTTCGAATAATGGCATTAAGGCCCAAAAATTTGTGAAAAATGAATTGATCTTCTTTTATATGTCTTATACCTGTTTTAAGTGATTTATTTCTTGATTTTAGGATATAATTAAGGTTTAAACAATTTTGTTGGATTTAATATGCCTAGTTAAACATTTTTTTTCTTTTAGGGATTTATGAAATCAATTTAAGAAGTAGGTTAATGTTATTTTGTTGGGTTTTGGTGGATGGGTTTGTTGTTTATTTTCTTTGGGTTATGACTTGAACTCTGGGAGCTAAAACCCAACATTTTTTATTGGGCTTGTTCTAGTAAAAGTAGTGGACTAGACCTTTTTTTTTTCTCCGGGTTTTCCTTCGGGTCGGAATGGGTTTGGGCCCTTTTTATGGGCCCAAAGCCATTCGGCTTACAAAACCAGAAACAAAATTTGCAATTGATCTCCTGATCTTTTGTGTAATTCCATTTTGGCCCTAAAACTTTCAATTAGGTCCTTAATTTAATTGCAATTCGATCCCTAAATTTTTATCTTTTATTTAATTTTGACTCCTCATTTTTTTAAGAATTATAATTTAATACCAAAAACTTTTCAATTTTTGTAATTGGGTCCCTGAATACTTTGATTTCTTAAGTATAATTTGTTTATCTTCTTTAATTGTTAATCATGCCTCATTTAAATACATTTAATTAAGTAAATTTTAAGGGTTTTATGTTTATTTATATTTCCTTATAATAATGAAGTGAATCTGCTATATGATTCCATTTTCTTTTAAATTGTTATTTAAATTGGTGACTTGACTATTTTGTTGATTTTGAAACATAAATAGGGCAAATTCTATCTCATTTAACCACTATTTCAAGGGAGGTACCTTCTATTATTATTTTAAATTCTTTTATGTGCTCATATGTTCTTTTTTTATGTGTAATTGCATGTTTTGAATACTTTTATTTTATTTTATTTTATTTACTCATTTTATCCAGTTTAAATTTTCATTTATTTTTGATTATTTGTGAGGCACTTAAATGCCAATTTGTAATAGATAAGTGCACAAGAAATATATTTAGTTAGGCTATGTAATAGATAGATTTTATTTTCACCAAAAATGTAGTTAGTTAGATCAATGTAATAGTTAGGTTATTATTTTTCAAATTTCCCCTTTAGATTGTAGTTAGGACCCGATGTAATAGTTAGTTTTTATATGCTTGCATGTTTGTGTGCTTATATGTTTATTCGCTTTCTCTAGGATTTTGCATCTAGATATTATATCTATGTGTTATGTGCTCTATGTGCTTTATGTGTTTATTTGATTTAATTGTACTTTATATGTTTTATTTATTTATAATAAGTGCATGACGTCATCATACTAGTCCAATGCTAGTTGTGGCGGCCATTCTCCCCGATTTCTCACTAGTCAAACATTAATGAGGATTTGTAAAAATGGACTAGTCCAATGTTAGATCATTTAGGCCGTTTTCGCACTAGATTCATACTTTCGCGTGACATTTATTGCATCTCATGCATATTTTCCTATTTTAGGTTATTTTCATTTATATGATGTTTTTCCTACTATTATTCCCTTACCCTCTATATGTTTGGACCATATCATTTAGAATTGCATCTCATTTTAGGAAATTAGAAATAGACGAATCCATTTACTTGATTAAGTTAGAAAAATTACCCTTCGAATAAGGGAAATGAGCAAGTATGACTTTTTAACCTTAGCACGCTCCTACTCTCCTCTATAAGAAGAAAATTTGAATCACGAACTTTAGTTTCCCATACTCGTTATGTTTCATTCCCTTTCTCTAGGTCATTTTTTTTTTATCTATATATTATAATTTTCCTTTTCCGAGTCTAATTTTTTTCATTCTTTGTGACCTCACCAAAGAATCATTTTGGACTTCACAATTAATGTGATTTGCACCAATTAAATTTTGAAAAGAAATCTCGTCTCTGCCGATACTCTTTAGGTCTAGATTTGCATCCATATAAAAGCATCCAAATGTGATAAGTTTTATAGGTTAAATTAAAAATTTTTTTTACTAAATCGCATAACTAGCTTTTGCTAGGTTGAAAGAGTGCTTTAGATCAAATCTTTGCCTTCTCTTTTTTCAAACGTGACTCCCGAACTCTTTTATCTTGTATTCAAAGATTTGGAGTCATCTAAAAAGAGTTTTAGTTATTTTTTAATTTAAAATATATTTTTAGATGACTTGGTACACCTAAATTTGATATCAAGTGGCGACTCCTATTTTTTTTAAAAATTCCTTTTTTAGATTAAAATTTGGGGCTAAACCGTCACACTTTACATGTCCCATTTTAGGCCCTTTTTCTTTTCTTTATTTTCTAAAAATCAAAAAATCCTCTTTTTAAAAACACCATTTTCTAAACGCCGTTTCCAAGCTTTACTTTATTTCCAAAAAAAATGGGGCGTGACACAAATTGCCCAAAATTCCAGCTAGCTACGTTCTGATTCTTTCCTGCATGTTGCACGAGCGAGGAGTTGATGATGATTTTTTTTTTTTATAGAAAAGAGTTGGGCCAACGGGTCTCTTCTTATTTTCTTCTCTTCCAGGCTTTGGCTGGGTTTCGAGTGGGCTTTTTGATGTATTTTTGCATGGATTTTTGTTTGGGTTTCATTTGGATTTTGGGTGGGTTTTTACTTGGGCTTTTATTGGGTTAAAATCAAATGAAAAACTTTTACTATTTTTTTCTTCTATTTGAACATCCATTTTATGTCTTTTTTTTTTCTTTACTTTTGCACAAACCTACAAAACAAAATTTAAAATAATTACTTAAACAATTTATAAGTAAAAAATAAAATAAAATAAAAATAAAGATAATAAACTTGAAATTAAGAAAATTTGGTATCTATAGATTGCACCATCAAAATTAGCTTTGAAAAAGTCATGCATGGATTTAAGCAATGAAGTTACCGATGAGTAGGATGTTACAAACTGTTTAGGAGGATCACCTGCTGGATTTTTTTAAGTCTTGCAAATAATTGACAGCAAAAGAAATGATGCTAAGAGGGCCACTGTAAGCACCTTCAAAAAGCAATTTGTTTCTATTGTTCCAAAGACTCCACATAATAACAGCAGCTAATTCCATATCCTAATCCCATAGAATTGCAAGGATGTTATGAATCTTGGGATGACATTGGTTACAACATCTAATTGTAATTTTCTGGTGAGAAAGCCAAGGGTCAAACACTGTACAGCTATTGGACACCTCAGGAATAATTGGTAAAGATGATCTTCTGAAATTGAGTACAGGGGACAAAATGAGTCTAAGGATACACCACGGCTGGAGAGATTAGCTGCTATAGGGAAAATATTTTTATACACTCTCCAAAGGAAAACTTAATCTTGTTTCGTATGTGAAGATTCCAGAGATGCTTCCATGATTTCGACCCAGCACCATTACTCCCTGTGGCTAAATGGTCATATGTGAACACTCCAGAGATACTTCCAAGATTTCAACTTAACACCATTACTTCTCGTGGCTAAATTCAATTAATCCAAAGATTGTCCTCTGACAAAATAAAAAGCACTTTTATTGATAAAATGCTATTCTTGGTATAAGTGCCAAACAACTTGTTTCATTACATGGATCTCCATTCGGATACTTTTGATAAGATCAATTCAAAATAATTGCTGCAACAAGGAATGATCGCAAACTCTCGGCTCTTCTGGAATCCTTTCTGACCTGGATAAGACTTTGAATGTACAAGGGCGAGGTAACCGATGTGCAAACCAAATTTTGATGGATTTCTATTCCCTACTCACCATCTACTACCAGCTTCAACTAATTATGCAAGTCATGTTCTACCATTGCCACCTTATTTGGGATAAATTAATTAAAGTACACACCATATACTAGTGGATAATGTTTTTGGAAGGATAAAATTGACATTGACATGCACAAGTTTAATTTTGCAGATATATCTTAGGAGAGAAGGGGGAAGGGTTAGCCAAATCTAATTTCCATTGTTATTATTGCAGTATTGTATTTCAAAAACTTTCTACCTAGATGTCCATTTTTTTTTTTTCCGAAACGTTAGTTTGCTTGCATTGAACTATAAAAATAGAGTTAACAAATCGAGCAAAGGCCCGAACATATGTACATCACGTGCTCATTGACACGGAGGAACAAGAGCTTCCTCATCCAACAAAATGCCTAAGGCATAAGAGCTAATATTAGCACAAACATCCTTATCATCATAATTAACTAAGCTAAAGGAGCACACTCGAAACAAAGACTTTAAACACAATATATTTTCAAGGATTGTTGTCAATCTGCAGTCTGAGGATTTGCCAAACTTGAGGCGCTTCAGTAGGTCCTTGTTGTGAATTTGTATACTGATGTTGCTCCAATGTCTGTCCAAATCTTTGCATAAAATCAATTGAACAGCTGCAGCATCATCAATATTTTGGTCACCCGAGCTTCTGTCTTTTAAGGCCCACAATTACTTTGCCTCCGTTTGCATCCTAGAAATGTCAACTCCAATTCCCAGCACTGCATGTCTTTGTGATCTTCTGGTTGCCATCTTCAGAATGATGAGGTCCTGGCTTTGTTGTGCATGACAGTCCTCTTCCAAAGTCGTCAGTGTTTCTGTTGTACTCCTAGAGTTCTTCATAGGCTCTAGATCCTCTAGTTCTAGCCACTCCTTGTGTGCTTTTTGAATAACACTACACGGATGGCTGCCAGTATGATGCTCAAACTCGCTCTTATTTCTGTCCTTCCATATCTGCCACAGTATATTAGCCGTAAGTCCCATGTGGCTTCTCCCTTCTTGCCTTTTCCTAGCCTCAGTAATTGTACTCCACCATATTTGAAAGTTCCCTGTCTGGTCTTTAGCTCCATCCCATATTAATGGAGCTACTTTCCAAATCTTCTGTGCTAGAGGGCATTGCAGTAAGGTGTGCTCAATTGTCTCAGGCTCTTCTCCACATCCTTTACACACTGGATCCCCTAATGCAGCTCTCTTGTGTATAGCCTCTCTGACAGGTTTGGCAACTGGTCCATTTGAATTAGGTGATTTTGGGATGTAATGTCAGGTATTTTTAAAATTTAAAATTTTATTGGGTGTTTTTAAAAAAATTTATTAAACATTACCTATCACAACTACCAACCATCCCTCCCTTCTCCTTCCTCCATCGTTGCTACCCCTATCCCATCCTCATCTACTGTTGCCGGCATCCCTTCATCTCTCCTCTCTCTCCTTCCTTCCCTTTCTTCCCAGCCTCTTCTCTCCCTACCTCTTCCCTGCAACCCCTCTCTCCCCTTTCTCGATCTTTGATCGCGACCTCTGATCAAATCTAGTTGCAACCCATGACTAGATCGGGAAAGGAGGAAGGAGGTTGCAGGGAAGGAGTAGGGGAGGAAGGGGGAAGAGAAAGAGAGAGAAAGAAAAGGGAGGAGAAAGGAGAAGGAGAGGAGGGGGTGGCGATAATGGAAGAGGGAGGAGGGGAGGGGAATGGCGATAATGTGTGGTGGGTGGTGTATGGAAGAAGAAAGAGGGTTTAGGTTTATTTCATTTATTTATTTATTTGTTAGGTGTATTTGAAGTATTTTTGAATGTTTTTAGAGTGTGTTATTGTAAACTCCAAAAACAAAAACTTGTTTGTGAAAAACTTATCAATCTAAGCAGACCAATGTTTTCTATCTATAAAATTAATCAAAACAGAATCAGTTGCCAAACCTATTTTGAACCTCTTTTATAAATAGCAAACATTCATTAAGGGACATTTTCAAAAGAAAAACATCACTAAGGCCTCACATTACTAGAAATCAAAAAATTGGTCACATTGTTGAAGCATGTATGGTGAAATCTCCGTTAGTAAGTGTATTTCTTTTTGTTTCCCACTAAAATCCGAAGTACAAGGGGCATAAGTGAATATTTTTTAACCATAAGTTGTGTTTTTAAAAAAATTACTTAACCACAGGGAAAGCATGTAAAATTTATCCTATAGATTAAGTGTTTAAATATAAAAAAAGGATGCGAGGATATTACTTCCCTCATCGATATACTAAACTTCTTCTCAATTGCCCTTGTTCTTCTCTGATTTCATTTCTACAAAACATGGTTATTATTAAGCTCAACATGGCGGATAATATGCCATTAATCCAATTGTTCGAGAATCTCGTAACCAGACCTTGACAAATTGGCAATAGACCACCAACCAGTGCTTTAACATGACTGTATATCAACCAGTCAAGACCGTTCGGGAGCTGGTTAAGCCGCGATATGCTGAATAGTGACTTTAAAATTGGAGAGGATTTTCTCTCCATTACACCTAAATAATTGTAATTCTAATATTATTTTTGAAAGTCAAAATCACCTATCATATATTTCTCCACTTATTTAAAATATATACAACAATTGAAATTAAATTGTTTAAAATTTACCATTAGATCAAACTCTAAAACCTTTATCATAAATTTGATCCATTTTATACCATCCAAATGCTTTGTGCAAATTTAATAACAGAACATTGATGGATGACTTTGATTTTTAAACACGTTGATCTACTTGTGGAAGTAAAACTATTGACATAAACATATTACTCTATAAAAATTTATTTGTGTAGATATAAAATAATAGATAGATAAATGGAGAGAAATATAATGGAGAAGTTTTTAAGCCTTAGTATTAATTTTGTGTACATAGTAAACTCAACAATAGACAAGCTATTTCCAAGTTGAGATCCTTTTCATTACTTTTCTCTCCATTTATCTATCAATTATTTTATATCTACATAAAATACTACTACTTTCTACCAAATTTAAAATTATTAGTTCCCTGAAATTTATCATAAAATCTTAATTTGTCTCTCTATTTGGAGATATCGTCACCTTTCCAAATTTATAAATAGTTATGCATCATTAGTGCTCGGGATCGAACTCCTAAAACAAGATGGGCTCGAAATCTGAGCTCTAAATGATTCATTTTATTTTGGATTCAAAAGCTAGAACTTGGGAGTTCTTATCCTTCTGATTCATTGAAATTCCATCCAATAAAACAGAATAATTATAAATCTCCAAAATAATAGATAGAAATACCACAAATAGAGCCATTGTGACACCCACCAAAGGGTTTGTTTCCCACCCTGAAGATACTTTACCATGATCAAAATTTTCAAGCGAGGAGATTTCAAGTTGATGACGACATTAAACTTGTGAATACTCAAGTCACTTTGTGCATAGGTATGGTTATCTTAGAATCAATTGCCTTCATAATAATCAGTACTTTATAGAACGAAAAATCGAAATTGCATAAAATGTGACAAACAGTACTGGACGCATAAAGGCATTTGTTTTGATATATGTTTCTTAGGGTTTATTAAACATTCTTGGATCAAGTTTGTCTCAACTTTTGTTGGTTTTTACAATAATGTTTTTTGAATTCAACATTTTTTTGATATTCTCACAAAACTAGCCAGAAATAAGTGTTTCTTTATTTGGATATGTTTAACATTTAAGAAGGAATGGCGATACTTTCTGAAGCAAAACATCATTCATACGTCAATTGATTGAAAGATCCGCATGAAGAACAGATAATACAAATAGGGGCGGGGAATCCCACAAAACTTCATCTGGAATTATAATAGCATACCATGCTAGTTCATAAGCTACAATTTTATATTTTCTAGAAATCCATGAATTTTGATGAGAGATTGCACCATCAAAATTAGTTTTGAAAAAGCCGTGCATGGAGGTAGAGCATGAAGTTACTGATGAGTTGGAAGTTACAAACTGCTTAGGAAGTTTAACTGCTGCATTCCTGAAGTCTTGCAAATAGTTAACAAGCAATGATGCTAAGAGGATCACTAGAAGCACCTTTAAAGAGCAATCAATCTGTTTCTATTGTTCTAAAGACGCCACATAATCATGGTTCAAAGTCGCTGTCGCGACTCGGAACGTTCCATATCGGTTTCGGCATATCGGTCGCGGTCTCGATGAGACGCAAATTTTAAAGCATTTAATATTCTAAAAATTGTTAATAATATAAAAAAAAGTATGCTAAACAAAAATAATAAAAAAATAGCAAAAGAAAATTTGTAAAATGTACTATTTTTATACATATTAAACACAATAAGTACTTTTAATTATTTAAGACAATGGCATCACAAATAAAATCAAAATAACATAGACCACAATTTTAATACTAATAATTGCAAAAGTAATATCAACCATTAACAATACAAACTAAAGATTTATTTATAGCATAAAGTTGGAATATTTTTATCAATCTTCTGCCAAAAATAAAAAAAAATCATATTAAATAAAAGATAAATATGTAAAAAGATATACTAGTACTTTATATTTTCGTACCTGTTAATACCAAGTAGAATGACGATGTGGTTCAAAATCACCCTCATTTCTCGATGAATGGTAAAACAGATGTGGAAGTGGCATAGGACCTTGAGTAGGTAGTGTATAAGAGTTATCTGGTTTATTTACTGGATGTGAGGATTGAATAGATGTTCCATAATCATTAGATGGAAGAACTTCTGGATTGGAGATGAATTGCTGAGTATGATGGTAGTATCCAAACCCTCGATAGTTAACACTATCACTAGTACCATATGATGCAGTAGAATCATGACCATAAAACCCAATGTTATTGGAATCAAAAGAAGAACCATCATGAGATTTATCTATTTCTTTTTCATAGTATCCACTACCATGAATGCTAGTAGACCTTTCGACCTGTCCAGATCCATCAAATGGCTGATATCCACTATAATAGTCAGGAGTAGTTCCATATGATTGGTCATAGCCATATTCCAATTGACTAGTACTGCAGTTTTGACTAGATTCATGCTCATAGGTTCGGTGTATATCCAAATTTTGCATCTGATCATTGACTCCTTTATATCTTTGTGACCCTGAATGGTGAGAGAAAGTATCCTCACTTGAAAATTGAGTTAAATTATTGAGGAATTGACGTTCTGCTTCTATACCAGGACGATAGCCATGATCAGCATCTTGAGTGGCATAATAATTATCTTGTTCTTGAGCCCATGACATATCTCCTGTTTGTTGGCTATCTTGATTGTAACCACCAGTATGTGACGGGTATTTTACATACGTACAAGTTAAAAAAACCGAATTACACCCGTTCACTGCAAGTATACAGATCAACTAGTAGTTTAGGGTATATATCGGGTCGATCCCACAGGGAAGAGTGAACAATTACCGGTATTACTAAAGCTTCTCTATTATTTAGACTATCAATGAATTATAACAAATTAAAACCTACTGAAATTATGCAACAAAATAGCAAATGAAAGCTCCTTAGGTTGTGGTATCCCTAACTACTCATGCAAGTGCTATATTTGGATCATTAAGTACTACATCTAGGCTAGTTATGGTGTAATTTTCTTATGCATTTGAATCCTACTTTCGTAGTGAATCAATTATACTTATAACTAATCCATACCTATTCTCATGGTTATGAAATTAGCTACAAGTTCATTTCTTCAATGAAATTACATGAAATGAATCACTAAAAACCACATAGATGCACCTCTACTTTCGTGAGTGTACTCCCTATGTTTAGCACTTCTTGAACTAGTGTTAAATCTCAATTTCCATTGCAGAAACAACACCTTAGATAATCACAATCAATGGTACCAGATTAATCATGATTTAAAGAGCCAAAGTGCTAAATAACTTGCTCAAATCATAGCAGTCAAATAACCAAATAATAAACACTAACAATTATAGAAAGTTCAACCAAACCCAAGGCTTAAACTTTAGAAACACATAATGAACACAAAATCCAGAACTTGTATATTAACTAAACTTGGAATCAAATACAAAAGATAAAGAGTTTGGAAGGAATACAACCCTTGTCACATGAGCTTTCTTCCTTGCCTTCTTCATCCTCCATCTTCATCCTAATCTAGATAATAAACAAGAATGGACAAACTATACTACTCTATACTAAGCTAAACTAACACTAGGGAGATGAAAGAGCTACATTTCTGCAACTTCAAGCTTCTCCCGTATCTCACTCTCTATTTTTCTGCTATGGACTCCAATCTCCCCAATCTCCTTCTTCTTGCAATGAATTTGGCTATTTAATGATGAAAGTTGGTCAAGAAATGAGGATTACATCTCCCTTTTACAGCTGAGAATGTTTCTCACATGTCTAGCATCCAATGTGAGTTGGTGGGGGTGAAATTGAGTTTTACGCGTACAGAGCAGCCTTTTCTGACCAGTGATCTGAGCTGCTACAGTACCTCGGATCCGTATGGATCCGAGCTCGGTTCCACTAACCCAGAAACAACCGAGGGTTCGGATGAATAGTGGATCCGAGTGTGGATCACTTGCTCTGTTTTTGGCCCAACTTCAACCAATCTTTTCTTGATGTTAGAGGCTGAACCAGCTCATGTCTAAAACACGAAAGTTGTAGCCTTTTGAGTTATCTTTCTAATGCATCAAGAATCACCTCATTTGGATCTGTGTAGGCTGCGATATGACTGAAATACCCTTGCCTGCTCATTGCCCTGTTACAGCTTCGACCAGTAGAAATTTGCTATTGTAATTCGGCATTTTGACCTGGAAAACCTTCAAAACTGGATTTAGATGTCTTCACCAAAGTTGTAGATCTATCTCGTATCTTCAAATGGGTTCAAGAATCATCCCAATCCGATCATTGTAACTCAAGTTATAGCCGAAATACGAAAATGTGTCAAAACTGTCAAAATACACAAAATCCAAGTAAAAAGTGATAAAAACCTCATTTAATCACTTAAAAGCATTTTTCACCAATTATAGCCAAAATGATTCATATTCTACCAATAATATAACTAAAGTGACTAAAAATAATATAAAATGTCATACAATTATTACGTAAATTAGTCACTTATCAAACTCCCCCACACTTAAATCATTGCTTGTCCTCAAGCAATAAAAATACAAACCAACAATGATTCAAAATTTGAAAATAAACATATGTAGCATTTCAACTTCATTTCCTCAAAACAAAGTAAATAACCATTATGCAATTATTCAATTAAGTTCAAGTACTCATAATATCGAGTAAAGGAGAGCCAATTATACCACCATTATAACAAATTCAAGTCAATTTCTCATCCTTAACCAATTTCATACGCAAGTAACTCATATGACCAATAATATGCTTTCTAAACCCATGATCATCTTCTTATTTAACTTTAAAGAGGGATTTATTTATATAATATAGCTAAATATTACTTAAGTTGTGAAGGTATCTTTTTACGCGAGGATCGACATTTTTAGATGAAGATCACCGGTTACTCAACACTTCACACACTCAAGTTGCTTTGCATACTCTTAATTCAAGTACCGTTTTACGCGAAAGTCTACATTTTTAGATGAAGACACCCGGTTACTAAGTACAAGAATCATTGGAGTAGAACAAATCTTATTCTATTTTTGTCTTTTTCTTTTGTTTCTTCATTTTTTTTTCATTTTTTTTAAAGTAAAGATAATAACATTCCCTCGAAAGCATAATCATGAGAAGAGTATTGCAATTATTGACCATATTTATCACTTAACTTATAAAATCCAATAAAGAGAAGAAATTTCATCAAATATGCAAAAAAATATATAGGCATAATTTTCTCCACTTTAAAAGATATACTTTCCTACAAATGTAAAAATTATAATCACATAATAGTCATTTCCAAGTTAAATGAGAAAAGAAGTGCTTAAACCACATATATTTATCTCAAATGTAGAAGGAATTTGAACTATTAATGGTATGGAACTTGTTACCCCTTGGATAAAATCGAAAAAATTTAAAAATTGTTGAGGCAAGTTTGCAATTTTGGACAAGATTGTAGAAAAATTTTGAATTTTAACACAAGTCCAACATTTGCAACTAATAAGTCAATCACATACAATATATGTAATCTCAATTCTCCCCCCACACTTAACATACACATTGTCCTCAATGTGTAAAAAGGAAAATCAAGATAAAGAAAGTAATACTCCCCTATGATGTGATTGAATATGAAGCTTCAAGGTACGTTGTTCGCTTGTCTTCATTGCTTCATGAGTTCCATTTGGTAACCATTAGTGATATAAACCTAAAAATGGAAAATGAGAAACAAAAGTGATAACAAAGGCTCAAGACATCAAAACGGCGATCCGTAACTTCAAGCCCTTGTTTTGGTGATGTACCTATAAAAAAAATACACAATAAGCAACTCAAGGTACAAGAAAATATATGAGGAAAAGAAGAAAAAGAGAATCAAGGAAGCTGCATTTTTTTTTAAAAAAAAAATGCTCAGAAAACGCGACTCAAGAAAACGCGCCTCAAGGTGCGTTTTTGAAGTCGCGTTTCTACACAAAATTTGCAGCATTGAAAACGCGACTACGTGAGAAAACGCGACTTAAAGTCGCGTATTTGAAGGCGCGTTTTTGGTTTCTGAACAGGCTGGAAAACGCGACTTGGTAGAAAACGCGACTTACTGTCGCGTTTTGAAGGCGCGTTTTATTCATTATAGGCACAGAATTGAAAACGCGATTTAATGAAAACGCGATTCAGTGGCGCGTTTCTTTGAAAAACGCGTTTTCTGCTGCGAAATTTAGCAGAAATTTAACTTTTGAATAATTACAAATGATACCCCAATTTCCCAAAATGCATCAAAGATCATTTGTTTGCTAAAATACTCAATGCATGCACATGTAAAATGATCAAAACATGCATTTTAACCCCTTGTAACGAATCAAAAACAACAATTACTCAAATCGAGGGGTTGAGTTCCTTGATCAAACTTCGCCTTTTTCACCTCATTTGGTCACTTTTGCTTTCATTTCCAATACCTACAAATGAAAAATAACAAAATAACTCAAACACATATTTTAAACATAAAATCACACCAAAATAACATAAATAACCAAAACATTGGGTTGCCTCCCAATAAGCGCTTTTTTAAAGTCAATAGCTTGACTATTTCACCTCATTTTTCAAGGAGATTTTGTTAACGAATAATCCACCATTTTATGCCTTGGTGGATCATTGTAAGGTGACTTAATAGAAAAAGCCACATGATCTAATGATATGAGAGATGGAAGTGACTTACATATTCCAAGTGTTCCATAGATATTACCTTGAATATGCAACACTTGAGAATTTACCAAAGGACATGTCATAAGAGTATCTTGGGCAAGAATACCTTTAGAACCTATACTTTCACTGCACTCCTCAAGAGGGGTGAAAAATGAGTCATTAAAACTCACTTCTTGAGGCTCAAAGTTAGTTCCAAAGATATTATCATGTGAAATGGACATTTGCTCATTGAAACACAATTGAGATTCATCATTTTCATCAAAATGCAACCCATTTTCACATACAACATTCCCATCATTCATGCTAGGATCATTTTGCACATTATTAGAGGAAATAACTTCACACAATGCATTCAATTGCTCATGTATTCTACCAAAGTGAGAAGCCAATTCATCTATCCTTTCCTCAATCCTATCAAAACGGTCGGAAGTCACATTAGCTAATTTTTCTATAGCTAACTCCCAAGATGGCTTAGAATCATTAGCTACCATTTCAATTGCCAACTCCCAAGATGGTTTTGATTCATATTGGACACTTTCAGGTTGGTAATCATAAGAATATGGAGAATCACTATATACACATTGATTATCCCAACCATAAGCATTAGCACTATATCGATCAAAACAGGGATTGTAATGCTCTAATTCATCATAATAATCCACATTTTGTGCTTGCATGCATGTGTTAGTAGCATGATAATCTCCACACAAGTCACAAATCACATGATAAGAATTAAAAGCATTAACATTCCTTCTCTGCTCAATTTCATGCATCATGGTGTCCATTTGAACTTGTAACTTAATTACATCAAATTTTGCCTTTAAGCACCTTAAACCATCTTCAAAAGACATACATTCAGTAAATTCTTGGTTACCTCTATTAAAGGAGCTTTGCACTTGGTAACCATCCATTACCAATCTTCCATTTCTCAAGCATTGTCCTCCAAATTGTCATACCCTTCTCATCACCTAAAATTGCTTTTAAACAACTTAAGAGCAAAATTAGTAAGAAGAATAGGTGATAAAATGCATACACACAGAAAATACTAAAATGACAGAAAATAACATTCACACAATAACTAATAAAATGTCTAAACTAATAAAGTTACTCTTCACACCGATATTGCCAAATCTTCCCCGGCAACGGCGCCAAAAACTTGACGGGCATTTTACATACGTACAAGTTAAAAAAAAATCGAATTACACCCGTTCACTGCAAGTATACAGATCAACTAGTAGTTTAGGGTATATATCGGGTCGATCCCACAGGGAAGAGTGAACAATTACCGGTATTACTAAAGCTTCTCTATTATTTAGACTATCAATGAATTATAACAAATTAAAACCTACTGAAATTATGCAACAAAATAGCAAATGAAAGCTCCTTAGGTTGTGGTATCCCTAACTACTCATGCAAGTGCTATATTTGGATCATTAAGTACTACATCTAGGCTAGTTATGATGTAATTTCCTTATGCATTTGAATCCTACTTTCGTAGTGAATCAATTATACTTATAACTAATCCATACCTATTCTCATGGTTATGAAATTAGCTACAAGTTCATTTCTTCAATGAAATTACATGAAATGAATCACTAAAAACCACATAGATGCACCTCTACTTTCGTGAGTGTACTCCCTATGTTTAGCACTTCTTGAACCAGTGTTAAATCTCAATTTCCATTGCAGAAACAACACCTTAGATAATCACAATTAATGGTACCAGATTAATCATGATTTAAAGAGCCAAAGTGCTAAATAACTTGCTCAAATCCTAGCAATCAAATAACCAAATAAAAAACACTAACAATTATAGAAAGTTCAACCAAACCCAAGGTATAAACTTTAGAAACACATAATGAACACAAAATCCAGAACTTGTATATTAACTAAAATTGGAATCAAATACAAAAGATAAAGAATTTGGAAGGAATACAACCCTTGTCACATGAGCTTTCTTCCTTGCCTTCTTCATCCTCCATCCTCATCCTAATCTAGATAATAAACAAGAATGGAAAAGCTACACTACTCTATACTAAGCTAAACTAACACTAGGAAGATGAAAGAGCTACATTTCTGCAGACTCCAAGCTTCTCCCGTAGCTCTCTCTATTTTTCTGCTATGGACTCCCAATCTCCTTTTTGCAATGAATTTGGCTCTTTTATGATGAAAAGGTGGTCAAGAAATGAGGATTACATCTCCCTTTTACAGCTGGGAATGTTTCTCACATGTCTAGCATCCAATGTGAGTTGGTGGAGGTGAAATTGAGTTTTACGCGCACAGAGCAGCCTTTTCTGACCAGTGATCCGAGCTGCTACAGTACCTCGGATCCGTATGGATCCGAGCTCGATTCCACTAACCCAGAAACAACCGAGGGTTCGGATGAATAGTGGATCCGAGTGTGGATCACTTGCTCTGTTTTTGGCCCAACTTCAACCAATCTTTTCTTGATGTTAGAGGCTGAACCAGCTCATGTTTAAAACACGAAAGTTGTAGCCTTTTGAGTTATCTTTCTAATGCATCAAGAATCACCTCATTTGGATCTGTGTAGGCTGATATATGACTGAAATACTCTCGCCTGCTCATTGCCCTGTTCCAGCTTCGACCAGTAGAAATTTGCTATTGTAATTCGGCATTTTGACCTGGAAAACCTTCAAACTGGATTTAGATGTCTTCACCAAAGTTGTAGATCTATCTCTTATCTTTAAATGGATTCAAGAATCATCCCAATCCGATCATTGTAACTCAAGTTATAGCCGAAATACGAAAATGTGTCAAAACTGTCAAAATACACAAAATCCAAGTAAAAAGTGATAAAAACCTCATTTAATCACTTAAAAGCATTTTTCACCAATTATAGCCAAAATGATTCATATTCTACCAATAATATAACTAAAGTGACTAAAAATAATATAAAATGTCATACAATTATTACGTAAATTAGTCACTTATCAAACTCCCCCACACTTAAATCATTGCTTGTCCTCAAGCAATTAGAAATACAAACCAACAATGATCAAAATTTGAAAATAAACATATGTAGCATTTCAACTTCATTTCCGCAAAACAAAGTAAATAACCATTATGCAATTATTCAATTAAGTTCAAGTACTCATAATATCGAGTAAAGGAGAGCCAATTATACCACCATTATAACAAATTCAAGTCAATTTCTCATCCTTAACCAATTTCATACGCAAGTAACTCATATGGCCAATAATATGCTTTCTAAACCCATGATCATCTTCTTATTTAACTTTAAAGAGGGATTTATTTATATAATATAGCTAAATATTACTTAAGTTGTGAAGGTATCTTTTTACGCGAGGATCGACATTTTTAGATGAAGATCACCGGTTACTCAACACTTCACACACTCAAGTTGCTTTGCATACTCTTAATTCAAGTACCGTTTTACGCGAAAGTCTACATTTTTAGATGAAGACACCCGGTTACTAAGTACAAGAATCATTGGAGTAGAACAAATCTTATTCTATTTTTGTCTTTTTCTTTTGTTTCTTCATTTTTTTTCATTTTTTTTAAAGTAAAGATAATAACATTCCCTCGAAAGCAAAATCATGAGAAGAGTATTGCAATTATTGACCATATTTATCACTTAACTTATAAAATCCAATAAAGAGAAGAAATTTCATCAAATATGCAAAAAAATATATAGGCATAATTTTCTCCACTTTAAAAGATATACTTTCCTACAAATGTAAAAATTATAATCACATAATAGTCATTTCCAAGTTAAATGAGAAAAGAAGTGCTTAAACCACATATATTTATCTCAAATGTAGAAGGAATTTGAACTATTAATGGTATGGAACTTGTTACCCCTTGGATAAAATCGAAAAAATTTAAAAATTGTTGAGGCAAGTTTGCAATTTTGGACAAGATTGTAGAAAAATTTTGAATTTTAACACAAGTCCAACATTTGCAACTAATAAGTCAATCACATACAATATATGTAATCTCAATTCTCCCCCCACACTTAACATACACATTGTCCTCAATGTGTAAAAAGGAAAATCAAGATAAAGAAAGTAATACTCCCCTATGATGTGATTGAATATGAAGCTTCAAGGTACGTTGTTCGCTTGTCTTCATTGCTTCATGAGTTCCATTTGGTAACCATTAGTGATATAAACCTAAAAATGGAAAATGAGAAACAAAAGTGATAACAAAGGCTCAAGACATCAAAACGGCGATCCGTAACTTCAAGCCCTTGTTTTGGTGATGTACCTATAAAAAAATACACAATAAGCAACTCAAGGTACAAGAAAATATATGAGGAAAAGAAGAAAAAGAGAATCAAGGAAGCTGCATTTTTTTAAAAAAAAATGCTCAGAAAACGCGACTCATCAAAACGCGCCACCAAGCCGCGTTTTGTGAAGTCGCATTTCTTCACATATCTTGCAGGATCGAAAACGCGGCTATGCTTAAAAACGCGACTTTAAGTCGCGTATTTGAAGGCACGTTTTTGGTTTCTGAACAGGCTGGAAAACGCGACGTGGTAGAAAACGCGACTTCCTGTCGCGTTTTGAAGGCGCGTTTTATTCATTATAGGCACAGAATTGAAAACGCGATTTAATGAAAACGCGATTCAGTGGCGCGTTTCTTTGAAAAACGCGTTTTCTGCTGCGAAATTTAGCAGAAATTTAACTTTTGAATAATTACAAATGATACCCCAATTTCCCAAAATGCATCAAAGATCATTTGTTTGCTAAAATACTCAATGCATGCACATGTAAAATGATCAAAACATGCATTTTAACCCCTTGTAACGAATCAAAAACAACAATTACTCAAATCGAGGGGTTGAGTTCCTTGATCAAACTTCGCCTTTTTCACCTCATTTGGTCACTTTTGCTTTCATTTCCAATACCTACAAATGAAAAATAACAAAATAACTCAAACACATATTTTAAACATAAAATCACACCAAAATAACATAAATAACCAAAACATTGGGTTGCCTCCCAATAAGCGCTTTTTTAAAGTCAATAGCTTGACTATTTCACCTCATTTTTCAAGGAGATTTTGTTAACGAATAATCCACCATTTTATGCCTTGGTGGATCATTGTAAGGTGACTTAATAGAAAAAGCCACATGATCTAATGATATGAGAGATGGAAGTGACTTACATATTCCAAGTGTTCCATAGATATTACCTTGAATATGCAACACTTGAGAATTTACCAAAGGACATGTCATAAGAGTATCTTGGGCAAGAATACCTTTAGAACCTATACTTTCACTGCACTCCTCAAGAGGGGTGAAAAATGAGTCATTAAAACTCACCTCTTGAGGCTCAAAGTTAGTTCCAAAGATATTATCATGTGAAATGGACATTTGCTCATTGAAACACAATTGAGATTCATCATTTTCATCAAAATGCAACCCATTTTCACATACAACATTCCCATCATTCATGCTAGGATCATTTTGCACATTATTAGAGGAAATAACTTCACACAATGCATTCAATTGCTCATGTATTCTACCAAAGTGAGAAGCCAATTCATCTATCCTTTCCTCAATCCTATCAAAACGGTCGGAAGTCACATTAGCTAATTTTTCTATAGCTAACTCCCAAGATGGCTTAGAATCATTAGCTACCATTTCAATTGCCAACTCCCAAGATGGTTTTGATTCATATTGGACACTTTCAGGTTGGTAATCATAAGAATATGGAGAATCACTATATACACATTGATTATCCCAACCATAAGCATTAGCACTATATCGATCAAAACAGGGATTGTAATGCTCTAATTCATCATAATAATCCACATTTTGTGCTTGCATGCATGTGTTAGTAGCATGATAATCTCCACACAAGTCACAAATCACATGATAAGAATTAAAAGCATTAACATTCCTTCTCTGCTCAATTTCATGCATCATGGTGTCCATTTGAACTTGTAACTTAATTACATCAAATTTTGCCTTTAAGCACCTTAAACCATCTTCAAAAGACATACATTCAGTAAATTCTTGGTTACCTCTATTAAAGGAGCTTTGCACTTGGTAACCATCCATTACCAATCTTCCATTTCTCAAGCATTGTCCTCCAAATTGTCATACCCTTCTCATCACCTAAAATTGCTTTTAAACAACTTAAGAGCAAAATTAGTAAGAAGAATAGGTGATAAAATGCATACACACAGAAAATACTAAAATGACAGAAAATAACATTCACACAATAACTAATAAAATGTCTAAACTAATAAAGTTACTCTTCACACCGATATTTCCAAATCTTCCCCGGCAACGGCGCCAAAAACTTGACGGGCATTTTACATACGTACAAGTTAAAAAAAA
Organism: Coffea eugenioides; assembly: GCF_003713205.1. Taxonomy (NCBI): domain Eukaryota; kingdom Viridiplantae; phylum Streptophyta; class Magnoliopsida; order Gentianales; family Rubiaceae; genus Coffea; species Coffea eugenioides. The sequence goes on from NC_040044.1 coordinate 10,582,170, forward strand.
ATCGAATTACACCCGTTCACTGCAAGTATACAGATCAACTAGTAGTTTAGGGTATATATCGGGTCGATCCCACAGGGAAGAGTGAACAATTACCGGTATTACTAAAGCTTCTCTATTATTTAGACTATCAATGAATTATAACAAATTAAAACCTACTGAAATTATGCAACAAAATAGCAAATGAAAGCTCCTTAGGTTGTGGTATCCCTAACTACTCATGCAAGTGCTATATTTGGATCATTAAGTACTACATCTAGGCTAGTTATGATGTAATTTCCTTATGCATTTGAATCCTACTTTCGTAGTGAATCAATTATACTTATAACTAATCCATACCTATTCTCATGGTTATGAAATTAGCTACAAGTTCATTTCTTCAATGAAATTACATGAAATGAATCACTAAAAACCACATAGATGCACCTCTACTTTCGTGAGTGTACTCCCTATGTTTAGCACTTCTTGAACCAGTGTTAAATCTCAATTTCCATTGCAGAAACAACACCTTAGATAATCACAATTAATGGTACCAGATTAATCATGATTTAAAGAGCCAAAGTGCTAAATAACTTGCTCAAATCCTAGCAATCAAATAACCAAATAATAAACACTAACAATTATAGAAAGTTCAACCAAACCCAAGGTATAAACTTTAGAAACACATAATGAACACAAAATCCAGAACTTGTATATTAACTAAAATTGGAATCAAATACAAAAGATAAAGAATTTGGAAGGAATACAACCCTTGTCACATGAGCTTTCTTCCTTGCCTTCTTCATCCTCCATCCTCATCCTAATCTAGATAATAAACAAGAATGGAAAAGCTACACTACTCTATACTAAGCTAAACTAACACTAGGAAGATGAAAGAGCTACATTTCTGCAGACTCCAAGCTTCTCCCGTAGCTCTCTCTATTTTTCTGCTATGGACTCCCAATCTCCTTTTTGCAATGAATTTGGCTCTTTTATGATGAAAAGGTGGTCAAGAAATGAGGATTACATCTCCCTTTTACAGCTGGGAATGTTTCTCACATGTCTAGCATCCAATGTGAGTTGGTGGAGGTGAAATTGAGTTTTACGCGCACAGAGCAGCCTTTTCTGACCAGTGATCCGAGCTGCTACAGTACCTCGGATCCGTATGGATCCGAGCTCGATTCCACTAACCCAGAAACAACCGAGGGTTCGGATGAATAGTGGATCCGAGTGTGGATCACTTGCTCTGTTTTTGGCCCAACTTCAACCAATCTTTTCTTGATGTTAGAGGCTGAACCAGCTCATGTCTAAAACACGAAAGTTGTAGCCTTTTGAGTTATCTTTCTAATGCATCAAGAATCACCTCATTTGGATCTGTGTAGGCTGATATATGACTGAAATACTCTCGCCTGCTCATTGCCCTGTTCCAGCTTCGACCAGTAGAAATTTGCTATTGTAATTCGGCATTTTGACCTGGAAAACCTTCAAACTGGATTTAGATGTCTTCACCAAAGTTGTAGATCTATCTCTTATCTTTAAATGGATTCAAGAATCATCCCAATCCGATCATTGTAACTCAAGTTATAGCCGAAATACGAAAATGTGTCAAAACTGTCAAAATACACAAAATCCAAGTAAAAAGTGATAAAAACCTCATTTAATCACTTAAAAGCATTTTTCACCAATTATAGCCAAAATGATTCATATTCTACCAATAATATAACTAAAGTGACTAAAAATAATATAAAATGTCATACAATTATTACGTAAATTAGTCACTTATCAGTATGCTTGAAAGAATTGTTCCCTCCATCTCCATTGTCACCATTGTCATCATCATCATTACTGCTATCACTTTTATTTGAAGATGATGGAACAGTATGCTTACTGGTTTGTTTAGTCTTACTTTTTTGTTTCCTACTTGAGGATTCAGCAAAACCTTTCTTTTTTTTTTTTTGGTAATATATTGGGACAATGTATCACCAAAATCATCATTGTCATGTTCTTGATATTCACTACTTTCTAATTCAGTTTGATGAATGCTGTTATCCAACCAATCCAGATTATCTTCAGGCAATGTGGGTTGTTCATTTTCTCTTATCCAATCATCCAATATATCATCTTGGTGAAAAATGTGATTCAAGTCAATTGGGTTGTAGAAATCATTAGTATCTCTTTGATGCATCAAAATTTTCACCTTTAATCGCATATTGTAATGCACAAAAACTAATTTATGCAATTTTTGAACTGCCAAACCGTTATGTAGTTTTGTATGAATTAATGACCATGTACTCCAATTTCGCACGCAACCAAAGGATGTGCAGGTTTGACTCAATATTTTCACTGCAATATTCCTTAAATTTGGCGCATCTTCACCATAGTTAAGCCACCATTTAGCTAAACAAACAAAGTAATAATAATAATAATTTATTATTATTGTTTTAAAATTATAAAAATATTAACTTCATTAATATGATTTAGATGTTTATATAAGTATTAATTAAGTTGAAACCTGGTAAAGATGTTGGTAACGCTCTTGCTGCAATAGCACTTCCAAATCCTCATTTTTTGTCTACAAAAATTTTGATCTACAAAAATAATATATACAGAGGTGTTAAAATTTTAAAATTTGTTCATTAATATAAATAAATAAAATAATCAAAAGAATACCTCATTTATTGAATCAACTTGTGCATCTAAATTTGCAATGACTTTCTTGAACCCTTTTCGAACTTCATCCAGATTAAACTCACAAGTTCCAAAATATTGAAGGATCGGGTTCAAAAAATATGCTAAATACAATAAAATAACAAAAATTAGAAAATAAATAAATACATATATATTACATATTTAAATTGGATGTAATATTTTAAATTACCCGCCGCATGTAAATCACGATAAAGTTGATTGTACCATCTATTATCAATCACTTCCCAAATCGTTTTCCAAGATTTCACTGACTTTTGAATAGCCATTTTTGCTCTATCCATTGCCTCATAAATAATTGGCAATGTGTAACGCCCGAAAGAAGAAAGAGGGAAAATTTTCTGTGAACAGTGCATTTTGCTGAATCCGGCAGCATATCCGGCCAGCTTCTGGCCGGATTGTCTTGGCCATTTGAAAAAAAATTGGTTTTCTTCTGCCTTGAATCCGGCCCGCAATCCGGCCGGAAATCTGGCCAGATTATGACGTGGCATGGTCGGCAGCCAGGTTTGATTGGTTGTTTTCTTCATTCTTATCTTGCTTTTGGCTGAAAATATCTTCATTTCTTTCCTTGGCCTGGCCGAGCTTCAAGAGGGAGAGAAGAGAGAAAGGAAACTCCAACTTCATTCTTCCATTTCTTGCTTACATCTTGAGATTTCACCGATGGTTTTGAAAACCACTCCATACAAGTGTGTGTTTAGAAGGTTTAAAACTTTTGGTGGAGTGATCTTTGAAAGGGAAGCTATAAGTTGCTAGCTTTCTTGAGTTATGAGGTAAGTTGCTTGGACAATTCCCTCTTTCTTGGAATAATGGTATATTGGCGGTTTGTGGAGGTTAGAGATGCAATTTTGGGGATGATTTCATGATTTTAATTAGAGTTAAACCAATTTCTGATTTATTGGGGAATTTTCTGATTTTATATGATTATAGTTCGTTGGTCATGAAATGATAGCTTGTTGTGGTATAAAATGAAGCTTGTATACGTGGGATATGATTGTTTGCGGAAAATTTCTGGTTTGTGCGGAAATTCCGATTTTAGGGCTTACTTTGGGGCTTTCTTATTGTGGGTTCTTGAACTCTTAATTGGTTAAGATTGAAGGAGGTATTATGACCCTTATTAAGAGTGTTTAATAGCCTATGATGTATATGTGCTATTGTGGTTGATAGTTATGGATTTGGTGAATGTTTGTAGGTTGGAAAATGAAAAAATTAAGGGGAAGTGTTGTCCGAATTTTGAGAGTATTTGATTGCTTTGAGTTTGTGATCTAGGGCTTGGACTTGAGCAAGGCAATGATATATGATGGATGGTTCCTGAGCCGTGATTGGTGAGTAACCCCAAACTATTTCCAAAACTACTTATGAACTGTTTCGTGCATTATTTACTTGATTGCATATCATGTGTGCTTACATGTGAGTTCATGACATGATTTGGCTCCAATGAGTTCTTGGGAAGTCTTGTGCTGAACACCAACGTCTTCACCACTGTTTACCGTTCATCTGGAGCACCAAAGAGCTCCCTATCACTGTCTCACTGTTAACTGATCGATTTGAGCGTTGGATGTATAAGTACAATGATTTCACTGGCTCACGAGAGCAATAAACGCACATTTGATTATTGATTCATGACATCATTGAAATGAACTATTGAGAAACTGATTTGATGACTGCTTTTACTGGTTATTCGCTGAGTTTCTAGCTCACCCCCAAATATTTTATTTCCCTTCCACAGGGCTCGAGGCGAAGGGAGTGCTTGTAGTATTTATTCATGTGACTGGTTGGATTATCTCCTGTTTAGTTGAAGGTCTAGTTTAATCTTGTGTAATAATTGAGATTACGATTGTGCTTGTAATTATGTGAGAACTGAGGACCTTTGTCCTATTCGAGAAATTTGCATTGCTTTTATCTTTTGAGGTTTTAGTTTGTAGTGCAATTGAGAGGTATTGCTTCACTTATGATATGTGAATTTGAGGAACATTTGATGTATATTTGAGATTTATATTGTATTTGAATTGAGGACTAAAGTGAACGATTGAGTCCCGACGAGAGTTGGGCAGGCGGTCCGCCGAACCATTTGGTTCGCCTTAGGGTGAGGTGGGGCTGTCACACAATGTTGGCTTATTATCTTGATCAATAGTTTTTAAAACTTTGACCAGAGGCTCTATTATTGCACATACATTTCTAAATTTTTTCCAAAACTTCTCTGACAATATCAACTCAGCTACTTTAATAGCTTCTACTTTTCTCTTGGTAATATTATTGAACTCTGCTCATTCATCTGAGGTGCACATTTTTTTCAGTTCTGTAGAATGCCGAAGAAGACTTTCCATAGAAATGAATTCAGTTGCAAATCTAGTGATACCTGGACGTAGCAGTTCCCTTTTTCTTGTATATGTCTTCATCAGATTCATTACTTTGTCGCTGTTATATATGAAACTTGTTATCTTCTTCCCCTGAGCAATAGTTTCTTTTACATTATCTATTTTGCCAATATCCTTCAACATCAAATCTATACAATGAGCAGTGCAAGGTGACCAGAATAGATTTTTTCTTTTTTTCATCAACAGTTGTCCAGCTGCTTTCATACTAAGTTCACTATCTGTCACAACTTGCACAACATTTTTTTCTCCCACAGCCTCTACTACCTCATCCATTAACTTGAAAATATATTGAGCAATTTTCTTGACATTGGTACAATCAACTGAACTATGGTATATCATGTGCCTATCACAGTATACCATAAAATTTATTATTGGATGTTTTGTACGGGTGCTCCACCCATCACACATAAGTGTACAACCAAAAGTTGAAAATTTATCATAAATATCTCCAAGATATTTCTCAAGCTCTTCAAATTCTTCGTCTAAATATTCATTTCCAATTTGATAAGCTGAAGAGCCTTTAATACCAGAACCAGCTTTGGCAATTTCATCAATCATCGATTGATAATAAGGATTGTCAGCTGCATGAAATGGTATAGCATTGAAATGAAAAAACTTTGAAATTGCCTTACCAACTCTTTTTATATTTTCCGCCGCAAACATTGACTTGACTTATTTTTTGTTTAGAAGGAAACATATGTGAGTCAATTCCTTTGGTTGTCATTTCATCCGCCTGTCTGACACTGAAATTACGTGACAATACTTTTTTATTTTCAGAAGTCATTGGTTTTGAAGTGCCAGCACCCAAATTCCCTATAATTCACAATGTTTAACAAATAAAAAATGAATGAATAAATTACAACTTTATTTAATTATATTTAATAAAATGATATCAAATTTGTTATAATATTTTAGTTTACAAATGATACCTGACATAAACATAAAAGGTCGACTCCCAGATACTGAATGCTTTCGTTGTTCGTCTAAAAATTGCAAGTATTGGCTATCTCTAATTGCTTGCTTCATCTGTTTTTTTTTTCAATGTCATCCTACTTTTTTCATCAATTTCAAAAATGTCTTTGTCCTCCTCGTCGCCAACCATGTTGAAATTACTATACATATTTTCTTGTTGGAGAGAGTTCAACATTTCTTCTTTTTTCTATTTTATTGTAACTCTTTGAATCTTACCAGTCTTTAGATGCATTTTCATTACATCTGTAACTTCTCTTGAGGCCCTTGGACATGGTTCAACTTGTCCCGTGACATGACCGACATGTGCTTTCAACTTTGTAATGCCACCATACATTACTTTTCCACAATAATTGCATCTCACAATTTTTCTATTTCCACCCACAGGTTTACCATGTTCCCAACCAATATCCTTGCTCGTCATTGTAACTATTACACGTATCAATATAAATGATTAATTCATCACAAAATAATTAAAGATATATGAAAAAATACAACAAGTAGTTTCTAACATTTTACAATAGTAATAATTTATTTCTATTATATTAGTAAGTTAAACATCTAATCTATAATGTAAACCTGCAACAATGATCATTTTTTCATTTATTAAAAGTACTTCGAAATTTTAAATATTTATTGAAATTATTACTGCATTTTAGAAAATTTTATATTAAAAGATCTAATAGTTATTTTAATATTTTCATTAAATATCAAATGAATTTGAACTAATTTATTATGTACTTTGAATTATATGTGAGATAAGTGTTAAACTTATGTTTGGCCCAAAATAAACTCTTGACTACACAAATTAGCTAGATAAATCTAAATTTCTAAATTTTATTTTGGACACAATCATAATTAATCCAACCTTGGCCTATTACATAAGGGCTATAATTAATCCAAATATGTTTCTAATTCATACTTACTAATAAGTATAGAAAACTTAAAGAAATAAATTCAAACCTATTGACCCACAGGAAAAGTCCTTATTTCAAAGGAAAGACCAAGGGAGGGCAATGAAAGGGCCGTTGCTGCAACTAAGGTTGACGACTAGCTATTTCCGATAGGAAAGAGAAGCTTGATCGGAGTTGATTTCTCCTAATTTAGGTACTATCTCGCTTCCCTAAGAACGTCCAAATAAGAACAAAGATGAGAGAAAGCATAAAAATTTTAAATTTGTGGACTCTTGCACCGTTACATAAAATGACTAGTCTAGTCTTTTATTTAAAGATTTTCGTACGCAAGTGCCAAAGCTCCAGAAAGTTGCAGGAGAAAGCCAAGCAAAACCGATATAAGAAGGGCAGTCGCATTATGAACATCCCATTTGAAGGACAAAACTCCAGGCGGATCCCACCATGGCATAAGAGTTCGTAAGAAGAGTACTATGACTGGGGTGGTCTTCCAGTTCACTTTTGGGCATTTCTCCTCTCACTTATTCTATCACCTTGGATGCCTGCCGGTTTTGAAAGAAAAGTAAAGTGATAACTTTGGAAAAGAAAGTTGGAAGTGATAGCCTTTGAAAGAAAAGAAAAGTAAAGTGAAGGTACATATACTTGAACCAAGTTGGCAAAATAGAAACGCATCTTTTCACATGATCAGTACTTTGGCAAATTTGTTTCTATTTCCCAATGAATGATTTCGATATTGACTTCTCCTTTTCGTGTGTTGGGATCTAGCTGTAGTTTTTACTCCAAGGGTCAATGTAATTGAGCTGCGGTCCTAGTGCTTCTCCCAATTATGTCTGGTGTTTTGGATGAGCTTGTCCTAATTATGTTTGGTAATAGAATAGGGAACTACTATGATTGATCTAAAGAAAGCCCCACAAAGTCTTTTATGACGTGCCTATCACTCGCATCTCTTTCCCTGTATAAAGGAGCATCAGTACTAGCATACTTGACATGAGATTGACACAGGCAATAGAGAGGTCCCCGGATTTCCCTTTTTTAATCCTTTTTCTCCTTTTTTTCTAAAGGTTTTTTGTTGAATTCAACTTGACTAGGGATAACTCGGAGTGACTCGGCCGTTTCAACCCGTCGCGGTGACGTCTCGGCCGATATCTCTTTGCGAGTCAAGTATCTCGGTATCGTTTCGTCACGATATCATATCGGACTGGGCCAAGACGGTGACGACTCGGCCGAGTCTTCGAACCATGCACATAATAGCAGCAACTAATTCCATATCCTGATCCTGTAGAATTGCAAGGATGTTATGAATCCATACACTGGTTGCAACATTTAATTGTAATTTTCAAGTGAGAAAGCCAAGGCCCAACACTGTATAGCTTCTGGACACCTCAAGATGGTAAACATCATCTTCTGAAGCTGAGCAAGGGGGACAAGTTGACTCTAAGAATACACCACGGCTGGAGAGACTAGCTGCTATAGTGAGAAGTGAGAATATTTTTACACTCTCCAAAGAAAAAAAATTAATCTTGTTTCGTATGTGAAAACACCAGAGATGCTTCCATGATTTCGACCCAGCACCATTGCTCCCCGTAGCCAAATGCGATGCGATTGATCTAAAGATTGTTGTCTAACAAGATGATAAGCACTTTATATTGAGAGAATGCTATTCTTAGTATAAGTGCCAAATCAACTTGTCTTCATTACGTGGATCTCCAATCGGATACTTCTATTAAGATCAATTCAAAATAATTGCTGCAATAAGGAATGATCCCAAGCTCTTGGGTCCTTGTCAATTAAGGAGTCCACCGTTGAATCGCTGGAATCCTGTTTGACTTGGATATGACTTTGAATGTATAAGGGCGAGGTAACCAATGAGCAAACCAAATTTTGATGGATTTTCATTCCCTATTCACCATCTACTACCAACTTCAACTAATTATGCAAGTCATGTTGTACCAGAAATTGCCACCCTACCTATTTGGATTAAATTAATTATGCAAATAGAGTACTCACCATATACTTGTGGACAATGTTTTTAGAAGGATAAAACTAAAATTGGCATGTATATGTTTAATTTTGCAGATATATGTTAGGAGGGGAGGGGGAAGGATTAGCCAAATCTAATTCCCATTGTTATTACTAATTTCAAAACAATCCATATGAATTAGGTGTTTTTCAAAAACTTATTTACTGTAGTATTGTATTTCAAAAAATTTCTACTTTAAATAGTCGTTTTGGATTAGGTGAAATTTAAAATTTTATTGCAATATTTTTAAAAAATTTGTTAAACATTACCTACCAGAACTACCAATCATCCATCCCCTCCATCGTCACCACCCCTCTTCCATCCTTCTCTAACACCTTCATCCCCTCGTCTCTCTTCTCTCTCCTTCCTTTCTCCTATTTCTCCCTTTTCTTTCCGGTCTCTCCCCTTCCTATCCTTTCCCTGCAACCCCTCTTTCCCTTTTTCGATCTTTGATCACGGCCTTTGACCAGATCTAGTTGCAACCCATGACTAGATCGGAAAAGAGGGAGGAGGTTGCAGGGAAAGAGAAGGGGAGGGAAGGAGAGGAAAAGGGAAGAGAGGGAGGGAGAAAGAAGAGGGAGGAAAGAGGAAGAAGGGAATAGGGGGTGGCAGCAGTGGAAGAGGGAGGAGGGGAGGGGGATGGCGATGATGTGTGGTGGGTGGTGTGTGGTGTGTGGAAGAAGAAAGAGTGGTTAGGTTTGTTTTATTTATTTGTTTGGTGTATTTGAAATGTTTTTTAGAGTGTGTTATTGTAAATTTCAAAAACAAAAACTTGTTTGTGACTTATCAATCTAAACAAGCCAATGTTTTCTATCTATAAAATTGATCAAAATAGAATCGATTGCCAAACCTGTTTTAAACCTCTTTTATAAATAGCAAACATTCATTTGGGGACATTTTCAAAAGAAAAAAGTCACTAAGGCCTCACAGTACTAGAAATCAAATAATTGGTCACAGTGTTGAAGCATGTATGGTGAAATCTCCGTTAGTACAGTGTATTTCTTTTTGTTTTCCACTAAAATCCAAAGTACAAGGGGCATAAGTGAATATTTTTGAACCATAAATAGTGTTTCTTAAAAATTACTCAACCACAGGGAAAGCATGTAAACTTTACCCTATAGATTGTGTAAATATCAAAAAAGGATGCGAGGATATCACTTCCCTCATCCATATACTAAAATTCTTCTCAATTGCGCTTGTTCTTCTCTGATTTCATTTCTACAAAACATGGTTCTTTTTAAGCTCAATATGGCGGATAATATGCCATTAATCCAATTATTCGAGAATCTCGTAACCAGACCTTGACAAATTGGCAACAGACCACCAATTGCTGCTTTAACATGACCGTTTATCAACCAGTCAAGACCGTTCGGGAGCTGGTTAAGCCGCGAAATGCTGAATGGTGAGAGGTGACTGAAACAATGCAGGGTTGTCAAGAGCATCCATGGCAGTTTCGTGGAGAAATCGAGCGCAACAAATTTGATGTAGTCTTCTATCTCTAGCGATGATCTAGAAATAGTAATGCCTTCTTGAAGAGTATGGTCAGAAATAAAGAATAAAGGTGGAAGTGGCTCTGGTTCAGAAGTAGGCTTTTGACAATTACCATCGGATTATACTAGGGTTCAAATTCTGAGGAAGGCCTCAAGATATTAAGATTCTGGTAAAAAAAAAAAAAAAGAATGGGACAACGGGTTATTTCACACTAATACAAAATAAAGAAAACGATGTTCTTACCAGTTGAGCAAAAAAATCTCAACTGATATTTCATTCGAGTTTGAACTTTTTGGTCATCAAAGTGAACAAGCAGCAATGGATATAATCCTGCAAGTTTAACATTACCCTACTTTGTTTTCCAGTAATCTAACAATGTGATACCTCAGGAAGCTAAAATCACTTTCAGCAAGTCTTCATGACATGACTCTTGGAAATTTTTAGCAAAAGCATTACATACACAACCAGTACAATCGCAACCTGACAGCCGTAGCACCATCATGGGGGCGCTTCTCCTAAAATGCTTTGGTTGTTTATTGCATTTGACTACGATCTCCAACTTTTTATTCCTGGAATCTGCAATAAAAGATTTGACAAACCGTTAGCATGCTATCCACCGAAGCAAGAAAATGTCCACAAAGAAAAGATGCATGCTACTTCGTCTATTTGCTGGTATCACTAATGTAGGTTTGTTTCCAAGTTTTCTCTATCCTTCTGACACGTGATCATGTTGGCATGTCATTCACCGGATAAAATGAGCCGTAATAAGTGATATAATATATAACAAAAGAATGAATGAGCTGCTTTGCTTGCTATTTGTCCATGCCTTCTTTGAGCACATCACAAATCTTTTTGGACAATAACAGGAAATAAGGATGTACTCTTGCAAGTAAAAATGACATTAACAAAGAAACACTTAACATGCTTCAGTTTGTAAATTCTATGCTAACTCCTAATGAATCATCTCCATAAGAATACCAACCTCAATTCCTCGAGGACCTATCCGATTCCGAGAAACAAAATTAAGTATAAAATCAGCAAATTCATCAGGTACATCTTCCTGCAGCATTCAAAGTACTAATATCCATGATTATCTAGAATTAAATTGAAAGATAATGAAAAGATTCCCAGAAATAGTTAGCATACCTGTATAGCATGGCCTGTATGTCTAACTACCACCATCTGAAACTTGCCTTGCATTTGGCCTATTGTGAGAGCTCTGACATGAGACACGAAACGTATCAGCTCACTGAACAAGTTTATGTTTTTGATTTACCATTAGACAGTTCGGATTACAGTCTACAGCTATGAAAGGCATAGTTGGAGTATATTTCATACTCTGCAGGAATGGAGAATTTAAGACACTGCAACCTGGCACCCAAGCTTAAGGAGGTCATAGTCCATATGCATATAAAGTTTCTTGTGCAATGTACTTTGTTCTATTTAATACATCTCTTTTGATCTCAATTAAAGTGAAGACTAATTATCCTAGCACGCAATGTCCAATTTTCCTCAATTAAGAAGAAAAGAAGTGAATAGAGACTCTTCAAATAAAGCTGAATTTTACTAAAATTGACAGTTTGCACACTGAATGCTGAATGAGCAAGCAAGACAAGGTTGGTTGTTGCACTGTTGGATAAGAAAAGTGCCAATATTCTTGGTCACAGTTAACAGCATTCAGGAATGGGTAAACTGGCAAGCAATATTTGGTAAATCTTATGTGGTCCACGAAAAAATTCAACTTATCAAAAATTTAGTTGACATTCGGGCGCACAAGGCCATCCTATATTGAACTGGAAACCAGTTGCCTTTTCTTCTTGCTACAGTCCAGAATCAAAGAGAGAGATGGAATATTAAATAATAGCAAGAAGACAGGGAAGTCAACAAGCAGAGAGCTAGTTGACACAAAACAACCATAGATTCTTAGAAACCTACATTTTGGAGAATGATATTCTGAATTTGGGCAGTAGAACGTAACAATGCAACTCTAAAGAGCTGTTTGGAAGTAACCCAAGTAAAAACATCATGCACAGCTCTAAATCTTGTAAATGTTGTTGACTTAAACAGAAAAAACCTGTCCAGCCTATCTGTCCCAGCCAGAAGCAAGAGTTTTGGTACAGGGCTTGATAAAAATTTTTCTGAAAGGCCTTCATACCTGAAACATAAGGACGATACAGTTTGTCGTTCATATAGCCTTTCTATTCGATACTAAGACAAAAATAAATAGATAAACAAAGTATTAAGAGAGAGAGAGAGAGAGAGCTGTGAAAAAATATACAGGAAATTAAAAATTGCAAAAACCAAGATCCTTACATCACATTTTTGGTTCTGAAATGAAATTAAACATAGCATAGGGGCTGCAGGCTTAGGATTTCCATAGTGATCTTATTCTTTATACAAGAACGTGAAGGTCATGCATCTAGAATTACTGATCTAGAATAATAGAATGTGGTACCTATATGTTCTATTAGCCCATTGTTATGAGGCTACAAACAATCTGCAAATAAGCCGCTCTAGCATTAAAATTTGAAGCCATCATGTACACTAGCACTGGCAATCTGGTGATATAGAAAATCACACAATGAGCCATAAAAAGAACTCTTTAAATATTTCCTTATGGAATAACAATAATTTAATTGCAAAAAGATGCATGAAATAACTAACCTAAGCATGACCTTAACATGATAGCTGACTTCAAAATCTAAGATCAGGGAAAAAGGAAAAGCAGAAATGTAAGAGTATGATGGCATAAATCAACAGAAGAAATAGCCCTAACAATGTGGAAGAGCAGTCACAAAATGATGCTCATAGAGGATGATATGTGATTCACACAGCATACAAATATCACCAAGCAGCAAACTATTAAGAGAAAGAAAAGTATGTAATATGTAACTAAAAATTGCTTTCACACACTAAAAAAAAGAGGAGAAAAAGAAAAAAGAGAAAAAAAAAAAGATATCAGTTAGTTCCTAGTGTCACTTTCTGTAATTGAATGACTTTTCTTCTCACACATAGCCCCCTTAAATCCTCTAAGCAATAACGTACCAGCCTCTCCAATGTTGTTCTGTTTCCTCCAGTTTCGCTGTGTAGGTATAACTGCACCACAACAGATGTTCAAAAGATTTTAAGCGAAACAACAAAAAGCAACATAGAGTAGTACACAACACATTCATTTCAGTAGACAAATGCCTATTCTAGTTGTCAACGAATAGGCAAATCAAATGGAAAACAAGTGGGAAAACCCTAACCATGACAAGCACACTTACCATCTCTTTGAATCATCGTAAATTAGAGTACTAGGAATTGATACTCGTGCTGACTCTATATTTCTTAAAGAGCCTCCTTTGACACTCCATTCAATCTATCAAGAAGTTCAAACTTCTAGTGATTACAACAACCAAACTATAAAAGTCACAAGTTGATATACAAGATAATCATCTGAACCAAACCAAAATGCTGTACTGGAGATGCAGGCAGTTAACAAATTTAACCATTTAAGGACAACATAAGCAACATGATTCTATCAAATAAAATTGTACAGACAAATTAGAAGCACACACTTGATGCTAAGAGCTTTCATTACGAAGTTGAAAATGGTGGTGAAACAAGACCATCAAGTATATGTCAATCAAAGTAAGGAGAATATTGTGACCCAGCACCTGAAATTAGTTTAGATAAACCATATGCATATGGAAAAAACAGACCATCTGTCATCAAACAATGGTGGACATTACATGATTTAGCTCCTCATACCATATACTCACAACAAGCAATCAAAACTCTCTCTTTAACAAAAGAGCAAATAGTGGAAAAACAAGCAGCAAACAAGAATTCGCACTGATATTCAACTTTAAAGACCCAATATGCAAAGAGAAATTTTGCAAAACCCAGATGGCCGCACTTAAAGTATTCATTGCCATTATAAAAGGATTTGGCCTCAAGCAACTTTAAACCTCCATATCTTATACATTGATTCAGGAAATTGGTATAGCAACAGAATATCTAATTGCATGCCATTGTATTAGGTTATACATAACAAACAACATCCTTGATCTATATGAGCCCTGCTGATGAATAAGATGTAACTGCTTAAATCTACAACTTCTAATGTACTCATCTATAATGCTTTTTCTTTATCAGTTCATGAAATAACAGAGCAGTTGATGATCCATCAGCAGAATATCTTCTTCACCCCAGAATTACAAAATAAAGTGGATCCATGAGGAAATTACATTTTTCATTCACCATTCTCTCCAAATCAGGATGCTAGTCTGACTTGAATGAAGAATAATACATAAATTTACTGATTTCTTTCCTTTTCTTCTAATTTTTTTTAAAAAATTTGTTTTCTTCTTCTTTTTATTTTACTTTATCTTATTTTATTTTCGGGTTGGAGACAAAACAAAAAATCCTATACTTTGTCAGGAACAATGACAGGAAACAGAGCTCATGAAGAAGTCAATCACATGATAGCATCTCCTAATTCCCTTCGCCACCATGAGAAGAACAACTTTTACTATTATAGATTATTATGTAGTTTTTAAGTTTTCAACCTTTCTTAACTGTACTAAAAAAGAAAAATTCATATAGCATCATATTCCATCTGATGAAGTTGGTGCACAAATGCCCAAAAGAGTAAATCAACATGGAAACGGAAGGAGTTATTGACCAGCAAAAACTTTTATTATGTACTGGAAACAATTGGAAGATAAAAGAAGACAGGAAAAGCAAGGGATCAGGTACCGCTTTCTCAATGGTAGGAAAATGCTGCATTCTGTTTGTAAGAATTTTCTGCATATGAATCAATGAGGCCATTGCTGTACCCTGGGATTGTAGGAAACTTTTGTGAAAAGAGTAGATTAAAACTTGGTGTCTTGGATGAAAAATATGCATCACAAAAAGCAACCTCAACAACATCCACTACAACAAGTCCACACAAGGTAGGTAGCTGTTTCCTTGCAGCAACATGAACCGCAACGGACCCTCCCATGCTGTACCATATTTCAAGAGGAAAAAACATTTCAAAACTTGAGGATCCCAATAGGGTTGGGAAATTCATCTTAAAAACAGTTCACATGCCTACATATGCATCTTTGAACATGTAAAAAGTTATCAACTCTAAACAATAAAAAATAATTAAGATAAAAATCTGCAACATCAATCCACCACAGAGTTCAGCTGCTAGAAGCAAATTTTCTGATCTAAGCCAAATGACAAAAGAAAATGTCCTCCACAAACTTAGAACTTCATTTCTAGACCTGCCCTAAGTGGTAATACCTCTTCACACACTGAAACTACTCAAACACTTAAGACCCTGCAACGAGAGCAATAAATCCAACACCTACCACTCTCTGCATGTGACCTTGTGGCATATATTTTTTCTTAATTTCACAAACCTGTTAACTATATCTAAATTTGTTATCGAGCCAAAAACTCAAGGTCTCCCCTGCACCAACATTTCCTCTTCTCCACGAGCCAAATAGTGGTAACTATTTCATCATAAGAAAATCAATTCATCCTCTCTGCATGTTATCTCATGGCACATATACTTTCCTTGTCCAATAATTGCACTAGTAATAATCTCTAGGTGTAAAAAGCACTCCATCCGCAAGAAGAAAGAGCTCATGAAATTGCCTGACAAGGCAGGTTCACATACCCCCAGGCTTTTGCACTCAAGTAGTTCTCATAATGCCAATTCCTAATAAGAAGTTAAGCTTTCAACAGATTGTACGAGGCATTCAAAGCCAAATCCTCAGCAGATTAATAACAGACAACGCTTCCTAAAACACAAATGAGGGAGGGATGAATTTTTTTCAATAAAAGAGGGGCTTAAGAAACATGAGTTTCAATTCACAACAATATCCAACAAAAACAATATAAAATACTTTTACTGCTATCTTTAATCTCATTATACATGAATAGAATAATCTTTTGCCTTCGTTTCTTAAGAGACAACAAAGAATTCGCCTATAATACCTTCTTGCCTTCCTTTTGTTATCTAAGTAAAATAGAAATGGATGAGAGGGGGATCATAGACACTGTGCAGTCTCGACCAAGATGTTAGCCCCTAAAGAAGTTCAAACTGGATGGATTGTATCAGCTTTTCTGTTCCTAGGAAGCTAAAAAAGCGTAGAAAATGCCTTTGCTGGGGGTACTTAGATTTGTAGAGAATCTTTTATTGCAAATGAGAATACTCATTCAAGAATCAAATGGAATAGAAGGGCTGGTTAAGTTAGACATAAGAATATCATAAAGTCAAATAGAGCTATCAATTTAGACTGTACACATTTTCTTTTTTTCTTTATTGATCACTCTTTTGATGATTAGATTCCTTCAAATTTCTTTCCCCATAATAAGTAAATAAATACCCTTATTTAGTACCCCCGTTTATAAATTCAACTTCTTCCAATCAATCTCTCCACACCAAGCAGATAGACATAGGCACATTAATAGGAGAACGCAAATTCATAGAGTTACTAATTTAGTGAGAGAGGTCATAACCTGTGGCCAACAAGCACAATTGCGGGAGGAGAATCTCCATACATTGTCTTCAACACAGCTAATACATCACTGCACAGAGTCTGTAATCATTATAAACAACTTCAATGCAAGCAATCAAGGACCCAACACTTTGCCTGGAAACAGTATTTCCCCCTAACTCATTATAAACATCACATGCATTGATGAAGGAGAAAATCCTCAATCCTGGTTTCTGAAAGCATGTGACTATACCTCAATAGACAAATCTAACTCATTTTCTGTGGATGACTTTCCATGTCCTCTGAAGTCCATAGCTACAACACGAACTTTCTCCTTAATTTTACTTGCAGACAGTGCAAATGAAAGCCTGGGAAAATAAAATAAAAAAATATATCTATATACTCTCACAATGGAAACACGGGAAAAAAGTTAAAGGTAAAGGAAATACAGTTGTCAGTAACCACGCTAACAAAAAATTCCAGCAATTACAATTACAGGGACGTTTTGGAGAACTTTAGGTCTTTCAACTTCCAATTTTTGATTTGTTGGCAAACCACTTGTATAAAGTTTTTAGAACATAGAAAAGTCAGCCAATAGCATGTAATGAAACTAAATTCTCATACAATTGACATTTTTCAATTTATGCGTTGCCTAAGATTAGAGAATCTTCTCTAAATTAGTGGCTAAAGGTGAGACATTTAATTAGGTAACTTAACAGCACAAAATCTTAAATCAATCTTTGCAAATGTTTAATGACAAACATAGCATTCACATATGTAGTTCAAGAAACATGTCTTAAATTGCCATTTAGGCAATACATATGTACGGTTATTGATGTAAGATTGATACACAATAAGGTAAAGGAGATAGTCAAAACTTTTTCCACTGAATTACACACTCCACAATGTAAGCCAGAACTGGACCTTTTGTCAAATGGAGATTGGACATGATCAAAATAGGATCATCACAACATAATATTCAAACGCTTTACACGAACCAACACATATTGGGTAAAGGATGCATATCCCCATGGCTGGGATAATCTGCTTAATTAAATAGAGTACAAGGAGCTTTAGACCGGGAGTAATTCATTGCAGTTATTTGTCCATATGTTTCACATCTATTATATGGGTATTAGTAAACAATGAAATGGAAATACAATCTAATTCCAAAGATTTTGCCTCAATAAGAAACACCATAAAAAGCAGATGGAAATCTAGCATTACAATCTAAAATGTTGCTTCTCAAATGCACCTATGAACAAACATTTAATTTAAATCCAATTACCAAGAGATTCCTGTTGTTTGATGTCCTGATTCCAAGTCATTTTCTTGTTGAATACTGTGAATTGTTTGGATTTAAATCTGCACTTATTGACTTGACTGATCTATTTATATTCCTTTCAAGGGATCTCAATCTCTTATTCAATTACAGCAATGGTGTTTCCTTAAGCCTTTTTCTTCAGAAATTAAATGGCATTCAGCATCAGACTCAAATATCAACCAGGAAATGTTTGCCATACAAGATAACCTCTTGGAAAACTCCAAGCTCTGTGCTTATTATGTGGGAGAAGCATCCAAACAAGCATTGGGGGCAGAGGTGAACCATCCATCAGTTGGCTCGATCCGCCAGGGATGACAAAAGTGAATGAGCTGTGAATTGGCTCTCTCTTGATTTACTCTAATAATGATTACTAAACTCCACACAGCATTGGTAAAAATTACTGCTAATCTAAAGGACTAAAAGTTGTCTGTTACTTCTTTATTTTCTATGAATAAAGCAACCTATTAATGAATCAGTTTGGAAGAAGTTGGGAAACCTATAGCCATAGATATTCTGTCCCTTATAATACCAATGCTGCACAATGTTCTGTTACTTCACATGATCCACCAGATTTCACTATTTTTTATTTTTATTTTTTTAAAAAATTGTGTTTTAACTGTAGAGACTTCTTACTCCACCAAAAGACTTGAGTAATTCTGGTATTGCTTTTTCGAGACAGCATGTCCATTCATATTTTGAGCAGTTTTTGCCACTACAACACGCTAAATCATATATGTACTAATTTGGGTCACATATCAGCGAAGAACCCTTGTAACAAAGCAATAGTGTCAAGAAGTGAAAACATTAACAGAAAAGCAATAAGGCACCAGATAGAGAGAGAGAGAGAGAGAGAGAGCAAAAGGCAACATTCTGGACAAAAATCAAATCAAACATACCCAGTATAACCACCTCCATGCAAACAAAAGATAACTGGTCCTTGTGTTCCTGCCAAGTAGACATGAAAGACCTGAAAAAACATAAAGACACAGATGATGATCTCACAAAATTAAAAAAGAGAATGAACAGCTAAAGAACAGTTTAGCAAAACCACTGACATCATTGGAACCAGGAATGGAAACATCATCCTCACGGTCAAAATATCCAGACCAATCTAGAGGTGCATATTTTTGAGAAGATGTCCTGCAGCAAAAGATCAAAAAACTTTGGATCCAGAATTGGATGT
This sequence comes from Coffea eugenioides, assembly GCF_003713205.1. Classification (NCBI taxonomy): domain Eukaryota; kingdom Viridiplantae; phylum Streptophyta; class Magnoliopsida; order Gentianales; family Rubiaceae; genus Coffea; species Coffea eugenioides. The sequence continues at coordinate 10,601,604 of NC_040044.1, forward strand.
TCAAATGCTGGGCAGGAAAGAGAAACGTTATGCAAATCTATTCGACATTCTTGCCATTACAAACTCATTAACAAACTCAACAGCTACCGCTCATTTGGTTCATAAGTTTTGGGACTCATCAATCGGTTTTAGGTTCTCTCAAGCATATATTTTGTTTGTACACCTCTATGGCAATAGTCACTACTCACTTTTAGGTCGACTGCTTTTAGGTCGTCCAACCCCAAGAAACCATTACCTGTTGAAGTAGGCACCATCATCTCTGGTTACCCACCTTCTAAAATAAAATGAAATGATTTAACTTTTAACAAAGCCCAAAAATGTCATTTTTTTCTTCAGGAAAAGACATTCATTCTTCTTCTCATAGACAATCCACTTAAACTGTTTCCTCTTTCTCTTTGTTCCCTTCAAACTTCTTAATATCTTGGACAATGCAGATTTGCAGATCACAAGAACATCCATCGAGAGGGAGAGAGAGAGCGAGAGGGAGAGAGAGAGAGAGCTTCTGCACGATATAACCATAAGTAGAACTTCATAATGTAATAAACACAGAGTAGTTTATCTCACATAGAGGTAATCAGATTGTTAATGCTTCAACATTTCAAAGTTGACTGGTCCACAAGTCACAGAAAATATAGTGAAACAGTAGGCTAGCAATAAGAGGTGGAATTAAGTATATTGCCATTTTAGGAAATGAACAAACTCCCAGATATCCCAGAAATCAAACCATCAAATTAACAATTTGATAGAGGGAGTAGATTTAATACATGGCAACTAAATACTGTCAGTCCAATCTTCTTAGGCACATAACTAGAATATTTAAAAATAGTAAATAAGAAATTTTTGGTGTTTTTCTCCTAATGTCACCCTATATCCTATCTTCATCATCCCCCTTAACATAAACTTCTCAACTTTTTCTTCAATTAACACTCAATCATCTGTAGTTATTAATTCATCATTGCCACATAAGTGTTATAACAGAGATGGCAATCTAGTCTAACTCGATCAGCAACATGTTTATAAAGTTTGCAAGATTTTAAGGCTTTTCAAGCCAATCCTTAATTAACAAGTTATTATGTCTACTTTTGTCACAAAATCAAGTCTTTAAAGCAGAAAATATTATTCAATCACAAATATGTTTTATCTCGTCTTCCTTCCCTGAAAACTATGTTCAACTACCGCGGCAGCAAAGATTATTGCTAAGAGAAACCTCAAACCAGTCGAAAACAAATTTGAAGTCTCTGTAGCTAAAAATATATCAAACTTTCTTCAGAACTAGCATAAAAATAGAAATCTAAACTATACTGATCACAACGCAGAAACCTAACAATTCAAAATGAAAAAACAGAAAGCTCAATTTTAAAATCATGATCAAGCATTTAAACTAAACTAACAAAATCCTCAATCAAAATCATAATCCAGCCTGAACGAATTTAGAAAAGCATGTAAGACAGCAAATTTGCATGCGTAAGACTAGAATAAACTGAAATGAAAATAGAGCGAGAGAACTGACTGAATTGGAGGACGAGCAGGAACGGAAGAGAACGCGGAAGGAACTTCATCGTTAATATTGTTATGATCAGGAGGATTATTGCTGCAATCTCTGGCGGAGGTTTCTGCCGGCGGCGACTCCTCCGACAAGGGAGCTAAGTTGGACGGCGCCGATGAGTCCATCATCAAAATCTCAAGACTGATCACTTTTTCACTTTTTTTTTTTTTTTTGATTTTTCAGTTACTAAGTATTATTTGGAAGGAAAGAACACGAAAAGGCCACAAAAATTCACCAGTGTGATTGAGTCGGTCGGTTCATTTTATGGATTTGTCGTGGAGTTAAGGCCCAATACGGTTCTAGATTCTTCAAGAAGGTCTCAGCCCAGACCGGGATTAATTTATAAAATACAAGCATGGATTTCGGTGGGCTAAACTGGTTGAGGGTGCAGAGGTTTGTTTGATAGGAATTATTCAAAGAAAAATGTTTCTAATGATTTTCTAAATACATTTTTCACCATATTTTTTTATCAAGAAACTTTTTATTTCAAATACATTACATCAAAAAATATATCAGTAAATGAATCTTTCTTTTAAATAATCTCCAATCCAAAGAAACTCTCTCATATTTTTGTGATTTAGTGAATATATTAAGAAATACTCTCGAATTTCAAATGAAAGAATGTGAAAATGGTTGGAAAATTATCTTGTGAAAACAGCCAATCTAGAACCTAAAGTCCAGCTTCGTCTGACAATAGATTCACATTCTATCAATATGTCTTCCCATAAATTGTTATTATAAATAGTTGGATGTGAAAATCTTGTCATAGTAGCACAATAAAGAAATGAAATTGTATATACAACACTTGTGTCTTTCTTTTTTCAATTATAGTTCCCAATAGGTAGCATTTTCCATCTTTTCTAAAGGTTGGACTAATGCATGTCTATTGAATAATAAAGAGAAAAACCATTCGAAACGTTCATCACAGTTTGTCAAATTAATTTTTTCATTTTTCACTTTTAAAATTGTAACTTTACGTCCCTTACAAAATCAAGTGATTAAATTTTGATCCCAACATAGATTTTCAATCATCTTTTAGCTTGAATTTATCACGTGATCCCACATGGTCGTTTTTTTAGGAGAAAAAAAATTAGATCCCATTTTTTGTTAAGCAAGCAAGTGACCCAATCCATATTCATTTTTGCACCTAAAAAAGTAGAATCCGATGTGAATTATATTCATTTTTTCTTAAAAAATGGGATATGATCCAATCCATATTCATTTTTACTACTAAAAATATGGAATTTGACAGTTGTATTTAAAAAAAAAAAAAAAAGATTGCATATGGGTCACGTGATGATTTCAATTTAAAAATTGGTCAAAAATTTAAATTGTGGACCAAATTTTGCTAAGTTAAATTTGTAAAGGACATAAAATTAATATTTTAAAAGTGAAGAACGAAAAAATTTATTTTGACGAACGTGAGAGACGTTTTGAACAATTTTCACAATAATAAATTCTGAATGCTGCGCAATTCTTTAAGGTTTCAATATGTGTAAGATATGTATACGTGCAAGTGTAATAATTGTTACAGTGAATATCATATCAAATTGGAAGAATTCCACTACATCAATTGTAGATAATAAGCTGCAGAAAATGCTAGTATATTACAGCGGCAGCTGAAAAAGCCTTCTAGAAGTTATTTGAAAACACATTGTTTTGTCTAATCTAATGAGAAGGCATGAATCATGATACACGAGGGAGGAAATTTTCAAAAAGGTCAAGCACTCACTATAACGTCCAAAAAAGCTCATTTTCACTCGGTCTAATTCATAGATTTAGAACATGTGGGAAATTCAACATGGTCAAAGATCAACCATGCAAAAAGGGATGGTAATTAACAAGTTTAAGAAACTGAAAAACCCATCTGCAAACACCATGAATATCAAGTGATGAGCAAAATGGCCTTGATCTATAGACAGACTATATAGTGACATTAAAAAAAAATGAGGAGAATTTAAAGTGAATATATTCTTCACGAATGGTCCTGTTTAGCGTCACGATTGCAACTGGAATATGCCAAGTTGAAGATGCTCTATAATGTCCTCCACTGTTACGGAGAATGCACTGTCCATCTGCAAAAATGAAAATAGTGCATGAGGTTATTGCATAGTACTGCAGAAAACAGGATTTTATTTGGTAGGTTAATTTCTGGTATGAGGGGGGTGGGGGGGGGGGATGAGGAGAAGAGATTGATTGGATTAAATCCAATATATATTTCACTTGAAAACCAAGGATATTAAGGACTAAAGAAGAAAGAACACTAGCATGCAAACCATGTAGTTTAGAATTCCTCGAAGAATTAGTTCCATAAAAGGATTCAAGTAAGGATGCAGAAAGTACCTGAGCCTTAAGAGTGATGTCAAGTGTACAAGAACCAAATCTTAAGATTCTGGTATCCAGGATGGTAAGATGTAGCTTCTCGAGTTCGGTTGACATACTTGATATGGATCCATAGTATTTTTTCTCACATAGGATTTTTATAAGCACGCTTTTGCCTTGGATCTTGACCTTGATCTCGGGGATTTGTTCAAGTGTGGTGCCTTTGAAGGAAGAAGTATTGTCACTGCATGTCGAGATGATACATCTTTCTACCATGGTATTAGGTGCTGTGGAGTTGTTGTTTTCCCCTTCCTCTAGAGTCTTTAAACGTTCTTGAAGCTCTTCAATGTGCTTGGTTGCATCTTCAAGGACAGAAGTTTTGTCCAGCTGAATTGAAACAAAATGAATTTGATGCATAAAATGATGTTATTTCACCAAATAAACTAACATTTGCTAATAAACTTCTTGTTCGATATCGTCAAAATGTATTAAGTTCTGATATCATGTAATAAATGAAAAATCCGAATGGTTATCAGTAGTTCATGCCTTTACTAGATTAACTTTCAAAAATCAAATTAAGCCATCTATGCTGTTTTCAAAGGATTAAAATGTGGCTTCAACTTCTTGAAGCATATAAAACAATCTACAAATCTTAACACAAAGGTTCATACAAGATTCATACAAGATGCATGTGCTAATGGTATCCCCCACCGGCTGTTTAGCTAAGGTTGAGGCCAGGAAACTTGTTGAGATAAAACGTGAGGAAGAATTACAGCTTCAGTAGTACAGGCAAAACAAGGCCTTATGTCTGTTCCACACTACTTACATGGCCTTATCAAGGTAACAGTCATCAGTCATGACAATTGACAGCATAATACCATGTTCATGGGGTTTTGAAATTTTAGTATTTCTGATGGCGGCTAAATTTACTGATTTGATCATCTATCAAGCCACTCTTGAGTAAACAGAAGGACAAAAAAAAAAAAATGCAGATGTACAAACTGACAAATTTCATGCACCAAATTTAAGCTAAGAATACCTTTTTGAGGCCTGGAACAAGTTTTGAAAGAGCTATGAAGAGGTCACTCAACTTTTCTCTTCGCTTCCTTTCTGCCGCAACATGATATTGAGCTTGAATTGGCGTTCTCCTTATGGGGCTTCTGCTATTGTAAACAATATCATCTTCTGAGACATGACAGGGTTCTCATCAGAGGGGTTATTCGTCGAGTTCATACTTTCATACAACACTTCACGATAACTCATTGTAGTTGTACAAGGATGATTACCGTATAATTTCTCTCCATCTGATGAGTATGGACTTGATTTTCCAAAAGAAATAAATTGAGTTGTAGAGAATGGAGATGAGCCCTTTTGACTTGATTCAACAGTAGGGTGTGAAGGGCTCAAATTGGTGTCGTTAAGCTGCTTAAATTTCTGTTTCATGCAAGTCTGAGGCATCTGAATCGGAATACTGTCTGAATTACAATATGATATTGCGGGGAAAACCTCGGAAAGAAAAGGTTTGATGTCGAAAAATCCATCATCGACTTGTTCATCTGGCCATGAGTTGATTATATATTGATTGTTGAAGCCGGCCATGTCCATGCTGCCCTATGAATTATCAAATTACAGGAAAAAAATGATCAAGAAACAGCAAGTTAATATAAGCATGTACTTATAATTAACAACAACAAAAAAATTTGTTTTCGTTTTTATGACCGAAATTTTTGAGAAATAAATGATATAGGAAACAATTTTACAACCATAATGAAGAAACAGCCACCTTAGGTCAGGTAATTGGGAGCTTACCAGTAATGAAGATCAACTAATGCTTTTGCTTCTCAGTTTAGCAAACTAATGGAAAACAGTCAACGACTCTCCTCGCTCAACTCCTGAATTAGACCGATATATTAGTGCAAAAGTAAGGATTGTGGATGGATGTAAAACGTGCAAGAAATCAGGTCTATTTAGAAAGAAGTGGAAAAGATGCTGCTTGGAAACTTACCTCCATGGAAGAATATGAAAGGGGTTTGATATCTTTTGTCAAAAGAATTTTTGCCTTTTGTCAACTGGTCCAGAAAGGGGTTCGATATCTTTACTTTCTTGCAAGTGTGGACGTAGGGACTTCAATTGCAGGTCTTCCTTTTTGAGGCACTGTTAATATGGAGGCTCCTCTTTATGCACCCACACGTGAGCAAATTGGAATTTTTTAATGCAAGAATGCAGGAATTGCTTCCATTCACCTAAGAGTTGTGTATAATTTCAATCTTTCTTTATCAAGGAAAGCGCAACGGATCTTCTGTCCCACATCCTGTACCATTCTCTGTCCCATTTTTTATTATATTGCTATTTCTCTTACATAAACACTATGTTTTAATTCTTTTTTTGTTTCCTTAAGATCCAATAACTATTAACTAAGTAATATACAAAATTTAACAAACTCAAAAAATCAAAATGCATAAAAAAATGAGATTTTTTATGAAATTTCTGTTGTATTTTTTAATTTTCTATTATATATTGCTTTTTTGAAAAATAGTTATTGGATCTTAAGGAAACAAAAAAAGAATTAAAACATAGTGTTTATGTAAGAGAAATAGCAATATAATAAAAAATGGGACAGAGAATGGCACAGGGTGTGGGACAGAAGATCCGTTGCGGAAAGCAAGTTCATTCAACAGAACAATTAATTCTTTCTTCCATTCTCACAAACTTTTATTATTGCACTTTCAATTTGTTAGTCTACCACTTTCTTTTTGAACTACAGAAGTTTTATGTACCAATATATATATTTTGTACCTTTCAGTACTTTTGCCTCCCATTTTCTGGTGTTCAAATGGGAATAATGTGGATTCTCTAGATCTTCACCATTTGATGATCACCCTTTATAGAATTTGTACCAACTATATGATTAATTCTCAAACTCGAGCTTAAAAAGGGAAGGAAAAAAAGAAAGAACACTTGTAAGATCACCCATTCCTGTGTAATCAGTTGCACTAATTCACGTTCATTTACTACTGGAGGAATTTTTGTAACTTGATTTCATTACCATTGCCAGTTGTAGTAGTTCACATTCTTAAACAAGAAAATAAGGAATATTTTTACAAACCTCCCCTGAGGTTTATAATGATTACAGACAGTACCCTTTAGGTTTAAACAATTATAGAAACTTCCCTTAAAAAATACTTGAGGACTCACTTTGCTGATGTGAGTGAAAAATCCCCATTGATAATTCTAAAATGCCATTAGGTGATTATCCTCGACAAAAACAAATTCCTTAGTGATGTTAAACTCAAAATATTACTCACACGCTTTTAAAAAGTTCTTTTGGAAGTTTGTTCCTATCCCATAAAAAAATGTTGATACTTGCATGACCAACGAAAAAAAGGCTACTAATTCGATAAGAATCTACATACAGAGGAAACTAAAGTTTCTATTTACTCTCAATTTACTACTGTATGGAGTAAGATTGGATTTGGGTGTCATGGGTGTCTATGATAAGATAAAACTTTATTACTCTTATTCTTCTTTATTTTTTCTTTTTTTTTCGACGGATTTATTAAAGTTAATTTAAAATACATCAGTTCTCTTCATGGAGGCTTTAAATTCAATAATGAATGAAGGTTATTTTGTCATTTTACACAATGAGGGGAGGTTATGTGTAATTTTTAAAATTTAGGGGGTGCTGCCTGAAATTGTTATAAACCTTAGGAGAGGTTTGTAAAATTATTCGAAAAAATAATGGAATGTGTAGGCAAGAATTATAGAATCACAGGAATGAAAGTTGTGTGATAGCGTCGTGGACATGAACAGGTTCCAAAGTTCATATTTGATATAAAAAATGAAAAAAAAAAGTATAAGCCAATTGCTCCAACTAAGTCAAAGGATGAATCTCACTCACAAGAAAATACTTAGAATGAAAATTCTACAGTATCAGATCTGCAGAATAGAGAAGATCCAATACAAATTTGTGCAATCAAGTATGAACCTAACCTGGTACGAAACGAACAAAAACAATGACAATTATCTTTAGTACCTTTAGTATTGTTAATATTTAAGAAGAAGTCCCATTCAACAGAACAATTCTTTCGTCTATCTTTTTTTCATTCATGAGAATACCACGTTCCATTTTCACAAACTTTCATGGTTGAAACTTTAGGAATACTTCACATGCTTGCGCTCTTTCAATTTATTATTCCACCACCTTTTTTTTAAAACAATTAAGTTATCTTCTAAAGAATTTTATGCCCCATAAAGTCTTTTATCCATCACTAGTTCTCTCCGTCTCTCTCGAATGGAAAGAATGTGGATTTTCTATATATATATATATATATATATATATAGGTAAAGCTACTTTATATGAATAAAAGGAACAATTCAAATTTATTCTAAGATATAAAAGTTGTTAAAATAAAAAGAAACCATAAGAAAAATGGATTAAAGAAGAGTTGTATGCAGATATGGGCTAAATCCAAGTATTCGACCCATTAATTCTATTCACTCTAACATACCCCTTTTTGGAATAAATATCATAATTTCATTAAAATCTGTACTAATGGTAGAAGATATATCATCAAACATACATAAATATCAAAGAACAGATCTAAAGAATGAATATTACAAATTAGAAGAACAGATAAAAATTATACAGTAAAGTTTCAAAAATATTTTTAAAAATAACTTAAAATAATTGTAACCCCACCAACATCTGTACATATTTCCAATTGTCAGATCTACTGCTGTTAACTGCGTCAAGTCCGGATATTGTAACACCACCTAAGAGAGAAAAATGGTTAATTAAATTTAGTTGTTGATGATTACAATATGCCTCTCCCCTGCCCTTAAGCATAATGTAGATCTAGTGTCTTTTTTATGTCTGTGTGTATTGTTTGTTTGTATGTCTCTGTCCATATAATTATTGTCCCTTTTTGCGTGTACAATATAAGACATGCATACACTAGATATAGATTATGCTTAATGGCGGGGAGATCGAGGCACACTATTATTCATCAATAACAGAAGAAAAAAGGGATACCTTCAAGGAGAGCAAATCAATATTTTATATACTACTCACGAATCCAGCAGCATACGTTGAGGTTTAGATCATGAAAGAGCCAAAAACAAAAAGGGGTAACGGAGATCTAAAGCCTTAAGATTGGCTCTGCTACTTTTCAACGTTGAAGTTGGTGTGAAGCATGCACGTAAATTAAGAGAAAGGCCAAATTACCAACTCAGCTTTCAAACTTGATCAATTTGTCAACAAGAGAAGATTCCTTGCTACATTGGCAACACTAAATTAAACCCAAAACATGTATATAATATGTTCCCATCACTTCTGACGGTCGAAATGTCCAGGTCCAACCTGCGCTTGTTATTGCATTTCATGATTGTATCAGTTAATTCCCTTGTGAAGCTGCTGTAGCGTTTGACCAGAGGTAATAAAATGAGGGCCTCAATTTCTTCATCATTAGTATGTACGAATTACTTATCGAGGAATTTATCAAATTTGTCTGCACAATTGTATCAACATGAGGGAGTAATCAAATATGTCTGTAAAATTATCAACATGATCAAGAGATCATGGAGGGTATGTCTCATTGTATGTGAGTTCCGTCTGATTATATGTAAGGGTTCATTCAATCATTAACTTTTTTTTTGAAATATTTTTTAAAAAAATTTCAAGAGGAGAGGGTGGAATTTAAGAAACGAGAAATGGGTAGAGGAATTAAAACTCAAAATCTCTAATTTCTAACTTATGTGAAGAGTGGATAGGGAGATAAAAAAAAAAATTAGGATCTCTAATTCCTAATTTGTGTGTCAATTTCTGATAGTTTTGAGTTGTAATATGATCCTTCCCCAGTGAGTTAGTTGTATTCTTTAAAAAGAGTATAGAAAAAAGGACTAACGACACAATATGGTTCCTTTTGCGAAACTGAAAATGAACAATGATGGTTTGATGGAGTTTGTCCAACTAATATCTTCATTTAAGTAAAAAAAAAAAAAAAAAAAAAGGCTTTTTTATCTTCATTTAATATCTTCATTTAACTGTCTGCTGCTCAATGTCAACTTATCTTTATATGCATGCCCGAGAAATAAGATGCATCGGGAAAAGCTTTTTGAAGACTTTTGTGCTTGATGTTATTCAACCCTAAACCGGAAATTGATGCTATGAAAAAGGTCAATGGCCGGTGAGAATTATTAAAGATTTTATACATCACGGCAATGGATTTTGCGAAGAGAAAATAAGCCTTATTTGGAAAGTTATTTTTCTCCAAAAATTTTTTATGTTTTTCATGGACACATTTCTCAATTATATTTTTACCTCACATACATTAAATCTCTACAGTATTTTTTGTTTTATAAAAACTCCAGAAAATAGCAATTCAAATTTTAACTTTTAAGAAGAAAAACGGTAGCTTCACATGATTCCTGACAAGGTGTTCCCAGTTCTGGATATGAACAAGTAATTGGCAAACTTATCGAATTTATGATGAATAAAATTATTTCTTTTTTTTTATTGCATCATGAATAAGTAAGTTATTCGCCAGATTGGAAGGCTTTACCAGGAATAAATAATAAGATCCTTGATATCTTCAATTTTTTTTTCTATTTTTAAGGTTTTCTCACCTACTGAATTTTGCAAGTATACAAAAGCATTTGCAACTAGAGCTAACAGAATATGTACTGTACGTCTCCATTTTCTTTTTATACACGTCACCTCAGTTAGTTCTTTTCGGATTTATCTCTATATTTATCAATATTGCAAATTAAATGTAAAAAATGGTACATCAAACATTTTAATTCATTTTTAATATGTATTTATCTCATTTAAAAAAAAAAATTGGAGCTTTATAGCGTAATTTTTATCTGTTTTTCAAACCTGTAATATCCATTATTCAGTTTTATTTTTTAAAAAAAAAAAACATTTTTATTGCTTGACAGAACAATGGCATTCCTTCTTCTTTCCCCTTTATCGCATCGATGACTGCATTCGACCTGACAATCCATGCACCAAACAGTAGTGTTTGTTCAACCGAGGAAACTAATAATACATTAAACAGACCATAAAGTAGCCTTTCTCACTATGATATATTCCAGGTGGTGTGAATGATGCTTTGGCTATTGATTCTAGAGTCATTCCCTCTTCACTCTACTTTAATTTACATATGCAAATTAAGCGAATTGCAATTATTTTGTATGGAGAATGAAAAAGTCCATAGCTGAGCTGGTGCCATCTCTGCTTAGTTGAAAGCGCAATGAGCCCTTTAGAACCTGCAAGACTTGTCAATGCAAGCCAATCTGTACCCTCTTTTCTATGTTATCCTTTAAGTTTCAAGAATCCAGCTTATATCTATAAGGAGCTAAAGATATACAACTCAATTATGGAGATCTAGAGTCAAAATTGTTTCTGCATAACTTTTTCAATGTTCAAGCTGGTATGAAGCATGCACATCCATTAACAAGTACCTTGACTAAGTTAATTAACTACTTGATCAAATATTGTAAACAACAAAAGAAAAACCAATTTTTTTCCAAAAGAGAAAAAAGAAAAACCCAATTTCTATCTCTTTTGGCTGTTGAAATGTCCACGGCCTAATTGATAGGAGTGTCTTGTTGTCTGGGATAATTATGATCAGCAATATTATCCAACTTTCAGCTGACTGGCCTCCACGATGCTGAGAAAAATGCCAAATAACGACTTGAATAATGCAAGATATCTTCCTGTTTTTATAGTCCTGTTCTTTAACCTTTATTTTTCTTGTGTTTATCTAGATATATTTTGGCAAGCTGAGAAATTGATGAGTCTCTCTAGTTCTCATCAAACAGGCCTTTTTTTTTTTAATGATCTTTACCAACAGACGAGGATAAAAACTTTCTTAAAACTGGATAAGAGAATGCAATTTGACCTAAAGTTAATGCACTCGAAAGCCCTAAAAAATTAGAGATAGGCAAAGAAAAAGAAAATTGTCAATTTATGCACCAAGGAAGTGAATTTTGGACATATTATTAGGAAATAGATCTTTTTAATAATGTCTCCAGAGTTGGGTATTGCAACCCAAAAATAAGATGTAGCTTTTGTTCCTAAACTCTCAAGCAATAAATTAAGCAGGAATACAATACTTGTGAGTTGCCTCTAGATGTAACCATTAACTTCATTAAAAATTGTATACTCATACCTTCTTGGAGGGTTTGAGAAGCATGATCAATGCTGATTTCAGCTCCCATGATTCAGGAAATGGCTTTTGAATTGTTTTATGTGCAATATGCCTCTTTGCAGAGTCCAGATTTGGTTCAATCGTGAGTACATTCCAGTTCTGGAAATGACTAATTGACAGCCCTCATCCCTCATCGAATTTTGTTTATCAATTAGTTTATTAAATTACCTCTTCCAATTTCCAGTCTCTATCACTAACGTTCATTAAGATTCTTGAAATCTGTTTTTTTTTTGGTCTCGCCCACCCTTCAAATTTTTATTATTCTGGCTCATGCCCACATATTTTTGGGAAATTTTTTTCAGATTTCTCCCTCCATTCCATCAAGAAGGACTCTACAGCGCCATCAAATATATACATCATCAATTTTTTTGTATAATAGTATTTAATTTTTCTCTAGGTCATCCATCATTTTCTATGTGAGCCCTATATGTTATCTACAAACTAGTCCCTGATTTAATTAGAAAACTGATGCTTTCACGACTGTGTGGGTCAATAATAACATAGAAGTCTCTATTAATTTCATAAAACTTTCCGGTCTAAGCATTTTCACTTCGCTGTTTCTGCACCCGGGACTCAATTGTGCTTGTGCATTTTAGCTGGGCACAATCACCTCACGTATTTGAATCCCATTATTGATGTGAAGGTTGTATTAATGGGTGATTTGTAAGAACTTTTATAAGTAACCTAATATCCCGTGGTAGTGACCGGATTCAAATCCGTCCAAACTTTTTATACCAAAAAAAAAAATTAAACGTGGACTCCCTCATACTTTCATGATTTAGCGAGTATTTTAAGAAGGAAAAATATTAGTGTTGCAGTGTTAGAGTCCATAACTTGGAGTTACGGACAAATCCCCGTGCTTCATTCATAGTGAATGGAAAAGGATACTTGTTAAGCAGGTTATCCGTTTCTTTTGCATTATCTCCCATTTACTTTAGACAAATCAGAACTAAGTATGATGAATAAGTGGCTGAAACTAAGATTAATTTACACCCAATTATAGGAGGTGAATAGCCAAAGGAAGAGATTGGAGAGGATGAGATGAAAAAATTACAAATTTGTGGTTGAAGTTTGTAGTAGAATTGGTCAAGAATGAGCAATTTGCAATTCAACATAGTACAGGGGCTATTTTCAAATAATAACTTCATTTGACAATAATTCAAAGCCTGTCAACTATGTCCTATCATTGGGTATGCTAAACACACGTAAACAGTAGGATGTTTCTTGTCGGAGCAGCACAAAAAATGAATGAGAAGCACTGTACAGCACTTGTGTCTTTCTATTTTCGATTTCAGTTTCGAATAGGTCACATTTTCCTTCTTTTTTCGACAAGGTTGGACTAATGCATGTTCCGCGAATAATTAATCCTGAATTTGCGTAATTTTTTAATGTTTTCAATACCTTTAAAATATTTGTACATGCAAGTATAATTATTCTAACAGTAAATCGTATTAAATTGGAATACTTAATCCATTACATCACTTGTAAGTGATTGGAGAAACAATCAGTAGGGAAAACACACCTTTTTTTCCTTTATTTTTTTTTTGTCTAATCTATTGAGAAGATGACATAATACACGAGGGAGGAATCTAAAGGTCAACTACTTGTTGTAACGTCCAAAAAAGCTTACTTTCACTTGGTTTAGTTCATGGATTTGGAACACATGTAGGCAATTGAACATGGTCAAAGATCACCATGCAAACAGGGATGGTAATTAACAAAGTTTAAGAACAAGTGATGAGCAAAATGGCCTTGTTCTGCACACAGACGTTATGGTGAGAAAAATTTGACAAAAAAATTACTTTTTTGAAAGTGACCAGCTACTGGGGGATTAAAGTGGACATAATCTTCAGAGACGAACTTGTTTAGAGCGTCATGAGTGCAATTGGAATATGCCTTGTTGAAGATGCTCTATAATGTCCTTCATTGTTACGGAGAATTCATTGTCCATCTGCAAAAATGTAATGGAGATAATTCATGAGGTTATTATATGCAGTATGCGACTGAAAGTAGAACTATACATACATACATACACATACATATTATTGCAGTAAAAGACATAAGGACGCTTAATTAAACTATCTGAAAACTTTGTGGCACCAAAAAAATTATTTTTCAAAGAAAGTTAGAGAAAAGGAGTTCAATTTCTCAAAAAAATTTACTTTTTCAATCTTGGGGGATTAATTGGCTATTCCCATTCCAAATGCCGGTAGCCCCTTTCCAAATAGGGAGAAAGTTAGGTTGTTAATTACTGTTACAAACAATGGAGGGAAAAGAATAAAGACAAAAATATATAGAAGTAGTAGCTCTTTGCTTATCATGTCAAATTGCTGTATTGCAGGATTGGAATTTTGGGATGAAAGATTTCATAATATTTTGAAGGATTAGCAAAGTACATGGTAAACCAAGGATATTTAGGAAAGAAGATACAGAAACATTAGTATCCATATTCCATACCATATATCTTAGTAGAAACCATTGGGGATTATTTCAGTCGAGAATTCGAGAAAGGATGTAGAAAGTACCTGAGCCTTAAGAGTAATGTCAAATGTACAACAACCAAATCTTAAGATTCTGGTATCCAGGATGGTAAGATGTAGTTTCTCAAGTTCACTTGACATACTTGATATGGATCCGTGGTATTTTTTCTCGCACAGGATTTTTACAAGCACGTTTTTGCCCTGGATTTTGACCTTGATCTCAGGGATTAGTTCTAGTGTGGCGCCTTTGAAGGAAGAAGTATTACCACTGCATGTAGAGATAATACATCTTTCTACCATGATTTCCGGTGCTGTGGAGTTGTTCTTTTTCTCTTCCTCCAGAGTCTTCAAACGTTCTTGGAGTTCTTTAATGTGCTTATTTGCATCTTCAAGGACAGAAGCCTTGTCCAGCTGAATTTCAACGAAATGAATTTGATGAATAAAATGATGTTGTTGCAGCTAATAAACTCACATTAATTATGTATGCTATTGCTAATAAACCTCTCATTCGATATTGTCAAAATGTATGCTGAAGTTTGATGATGCATATTAAATGAGGAATCCAATGGTCATCAGCAGCTCAAGCCGCAATTGGATCACATCACTAGACTAACTTTTCATAAATCAAATAAGGCCATATCCGCTTGCTTTCACGTTAAAATATGACTGCAGTTTCTTGTAGCACATGAATCTACGAATCTTCGAGAAAAGGTTAAATACAAGATGCATGTGCTGATAGGATCCCCCACCGGGCTGTTTACCGAAGGTTGAGGGCCAGGAATATGATGAGATAAAACATGAATAACGATAACAGCGTTGTTAACACTACAGGCAAAACAAGGCCTTGTGTTTGTTCCGCTTTACTTCACACAATTACATAGCCTTCTCAAGATGACAGTAATCAGTCTTGGCAATTGACAGCATAAGACCATGTTCATGGGGATCAGAAGTTTTACTGTCTCTGGGGGCAGCTAATAATCACTGGTTTGATCATCTGTGTATCAATTCTTGAATGAAAAAGAAAGGAGATGTAGAAAAATTTTATGCGCCAGATTTAAGCTAAAGAACGAATACCTTTTTGAGGCCTGGAACAAGTTTTGAAAGAGCTATGAAGAGGTCACTCAGCTTTTCTCTTCGCTTCCTTTCTGCCTGAACATGATATTGAGCTTGAATTGGCGTTCTCCTTATGGGGCTTCTGCTATTGTAAACAATTTCATCTTCTGAGAAATGGAAATGGTTCTCATCAGAAGAGTTATTCATCAAATGTGGGAAGTTTATAATTTCATGTAATACTCGATGATTTGTAACTTTTACCGTATAATTTCTCACCATCTGATGAGTATGGACTTGATTTTCCAAAAGAAATAAGTTGCGTATTAGAGAATGGAGATGAGCCCTTTAGATTTGATTCAACTGTAGGGTGTGTAGGGCTCAAATTGGTGTCGTTAAGCTGCTTGAATTTCTGTTTCATGCAAGTCTGAGGCATCTGAATCGGAATACTGTCTGAATTACAATATGATATTGCAGGGAAAACCTCAGAAAGAAAAGGTTTAATGTCAAAAAATCCATCATCAACTTGGTCATCCTGCTTTGAGTTGATTACAAATTGATTGTTGAAGCTGGCCATGTCCATGCCCTATGAATTATCAAATCACAGAAGAAACGAGTGATCAAGAGACAGAAAGTTAATACAAGAATGTACTTGTAACACCCCCAAAAAAAATACTCATAAATTTTCTGTTCCTTTTTATGACCGACATTTTCAAGAAACAAATGATGCAGCATACAATTTTTACAATCATAGGAATTGATAAATGAAAAGACGAGGAGCTGTGAAACAAAGAAACCATCGAGAAAAGGCCATGCTTAGGTAAGGGAATTGGGAGCTCACCAATAATGAAGATCAACTTATGTTTCTGCTTCTTAATTCAGCCAACTGCTTGAAAAAATAAAAACCCAATTCTATCCTTTCTCAACTCCTGGATTGGATCGAGAATAGTGCAAAAGCATGGATTATGGGTAGATGTAAGCGTCCAAGAAATCAGGTCTCCTAATTAAGGGTCGTCTCGCCTGTATCAAGACTGTCAATAAATGGCAAGCAGCTGGGTTAGCTTTCGGAAATTGAAGGTCAAAAGAAGAGCAAAAAATGCTTGCTTGGAACCTTACCTCCATAAAAGAATATGGACTTGAAGTTCTGCCCTTGTCAACTGGTCTAGGAAGGGGTTCGTATTCGACCTCTTTCTGTGGCAAGTGTGGACGTACGGACTACAATTGCAGGTCGTTTGAATAGCCTTTATCTTTCTCTTGAGAGCACTGTTAATATGGAGGCGCTCTTCTTTACACAGTACCCACACGTGAGCAATTAAATTGGGATTCTTTAGTGCAAAAGCACAGGAATTTCTATCCATTCACAGATACGTTGGAGCCACCGGCCATGATGAAAAGGAAAATAGCTATGATCTTTAGAACATATGACTGTAAATCTTTTCAATCTTTAAGAATGAAATCCTATTCAACAGAACGACTTTTCTTCTATCCTTTGTTTCGTTCATGAGAATGCCACCTTCCTTGTTTACACACTTTTTTAGTATACACTTTTTATGAATAGTTTATGAATAGTTTGCATGGTCAGTACTTCTCGGCTTCTTTTTATTTTGGGTTCAAATGAAAAGAATGTGGATTCTCTTAATATATGGTATGTATTTCAGTCAATATATAAAAAAGATTAATCTTATCAAATCTGTACCGATTATGATTAATTTTCAAACTTTCACAATCACTTAGAATGATTGACATTTCATACATTAACAGTTGTAATTAATATTTTTTTAAGTATAAACGAAAGATTTTCTCACTTGTACGTCTTCCCACCCATACTATCCAACTCGTCTCTCCCTACAATTGTAATTGACATTATTGGACAAGAGCTTAATGGAGTGTGCACTCAATAAATATATAATCAAACATCAAAAGAAGTTAAGTGTGATCGCGTCGTGGTGTACGGTTTCCTTTTTAAATCTGCATATAATATACAAAGGTACAAGCCCATTACTCCAACTAATTCAAAAGATTAATATCAACCAAAAAGAAAATATAAAGATGGTAATTCTTCAGATCAGGTTTGCAGAATAGAGAAGACTTGTTACAAATAAATGCAAGCTAGCCAGTATGAACCCTCTTGTCTATATTATCAAATTTCAAAGTTTAGTTGTTTGTTTATTAATTAGGTTAAGTTTCTGCTTGAAGCTAATGATGTTTACACAGATCTCAAGGATTTGATTGGCACTTTTTTAAATACTAGTTCAGCGGCCAAATGGGCATAATTTGTGTGTTCGATATGCTTAAATATATTTTGGTTGGCCTCTGAAAGTAGGTGATTGATTTTTGTTCCACCGTTTTGTTTAATTAGGCTTAGCTTCTGACTTGAAGCTAAGGATGATCATGCAGACCTCGAGGATCTGATTATGGAACCTTTTTAAGTAGTTTGGTAGCCAAATGGACATAATTTTGTGGTTAAATTTTGGCTGCAGATTTCGAACCATAGAAGGTTTGTTTACTCTCTTAAACTAATATAGCTTGTACTATCATAGAAGCATAAACCAAAAACGGAACTGATATATCCCCAGGAATCTTTAAACTAAACTTATTATAGGAAAGTTTGGCTGTGGCAAGTCTCAAGCAAAACTTGGAAATACTCCAATTAATTGGTGGCAAGTCTCAAGCATTGCAAATTAATAAAGGCTTAGACACTGTTTAATAACCTAATTTAGCCGTTAACTGTCCATCATGTCAAGTAATTGGATGTTTTCTGCTTAGCTGTATTTCGCTATCAAATATATTACCAATACCAAGATCTATATGCACTTCAAAATTTTGTACAAACCTAATTCTCATTACCTTAATTTTGAACATGATAAATGTACATGCAGTGCATCAATAAATGTATGATTTTTCTCGTCTTTTCTCGCCTAACTCACCTTATGAATGCGCATATTCACATATATTGCTCCTATATTGGACATGTTAATTTGACTACTTTACTTAATGTTGAAAACTAATTCATTCAAAATTTTTTGAATTAAACATATTTGATAATAGAAATGCCTTACAATTTAATATATTAAGCACGGTTTAATTTGTGTTCAAAATTTTTAAGTGAAACTATTTTGCTGAATTTTGTGATTTCACCACACATATTCATTAGTCTCTCTCTCTCTCTCTCATCCATACATATACTTTCCTTGCTCTCTGACAGTCAAACAAAGGCAGTTATTTTTTCAAGGATAAAATTGTGTGCGCTATTTCAATCACTACTTAAATTCACTTAGTTATCAAACATATAGAATTTTATCACTTTAGTGACTTAATACTTTACTGAATTTATAGATTTCAAATTTTGGTTTTATCAAAGGGATAGATACCTTTCAGATTAGTTTCATTTTTACTAAAAAAATTAACACTCAAATCTATTTTAGCTAGTGTCCCAGGATGATTAAAGAGCTAGAAATCATCCTACAGCTGAAAATGGAGAGGTCTCTAGTGCAATTCTCATATAGGGAACTTAACTTCCAGGGATGCCAGTGCAGTTATGTTATCATAACAAAAACTTGTATATAAACTGTGTACATAAATATGTAAAAACCAATTCTATGATTATATTAAGGTTTTCTTGATCACTTTTCTCAAAAGCTCCTCTGTCAAAGTTTAAGCCCCCATCATGATTCATATATGCTGATTGATGTTTTTTTTTCAAGTGTTTGCAGCTAAGATTTACATATTCTCTTCAAATTCATGGAATAGTCTTACTTCAACTACGAAGTCTAGTAGTCTAGGGCTCTTGTCAAAAATTTTGTATTGGTCATGCAACAGTAGATGACTTTCTTCATGTTCAACAACCTGGTTTTATATGGGACTACAGTTGAGTAAGCTAGGTTAGGTAATTTAGGGTTCCGAAATTCTCTCTTGTGGAATTGATCCTCATTATCATCGGGGGAAAACAAAAAAAAGCATTGTAGACAATACCAACATTTCTGGTTCTACTGTAGTTATGCATAAACAGTGGGAGAGGCACACTGTAATGGTCAACAGATGGTTTCTTCTTGCAAAACTAATTTTTCAACTACGCCTTCGACTACTCTAATGAATCCAGCTTAATTGTGGTATAGATCATGGTAGGAGCCAGAAACACAAGGATTGAATATGGAGATCTAAAGTCAAGAATGGTTCTACTTCTTTTCAATATACAAGATGATTTGAAGCATGCACATAAATTAAGAAGCCTAAATTACCTAACTTAGTTTACAACTTGATCAATTTGTCAACAGAGAAGATTCCCCGCAACAGGGATAACACTAAATTAATCCTAATCTGTTGAACTGTCTTGGTCCTGATTACTAAAACCATGTCCAACTGTGTTGGATAAACAATTATACTGCAATTGTGTGTTTACTAGACTTGGTTGGTTTTTTTTTCCTCAAATCTTGGTAACCTTGTTTCAACGCTTTTCCTAAATCTGTTCAATCTTCAGTTACTGGCCTCCATCTTGCAGAGGAAAATCTACCGAGTGGTGACCCTTTAGACAATCCAAAAAAGCACTGCTGTGCAGCTACCATGCCAACTGTACTAGCTCGTGCACTTAATTCTCTTGTGTAGCTGTAGCTTTTGACAAGAAGCAACATCATGAGGGCCTTAATTTCATCATCATTATGTAATCCTTGTTGAGGGATCTTAATTGCAAACATGCCTGCTATCAATAGTCAACATGATCAAATAATTTAAGTAGCCGAAAAAGGAAACCAACTTTGATGGGGTTTTGCAACTAATACGATCGCCTAATCACTATGTCATATTTTTTTGTTTATATAAAATTCAAGTGGTTTCATCTCCAGTCATCATCACACTACAGTCCTGGCATTAGCAGTAAGATTCGAATATATAATCTTTTTTTTTTAAAAAAATTAGTTTTTTAAAAAGATGTAGTTTGTTCATCCCAATTGAGCGAACATCCATTGATTACTACGTCAACTTATGCATTGATCTTGTATGTATGAATGATGTGGCCAAATGATAAGGTGTGTAGAGGATAACATTTTAGTCTACGACAATGATTAGCTTAGTGCTTAAGTTTTGTTACTCAACGTCAAAGCTGAAGCTGGAAAGTAATGTTATAGAATGGGGCACTGGCCGGTGAGAATCATGAATGGCTTTATACCATGTCGTCGTCTTCTTGTGCTTTCTAGAAGGGTTTGAGGGGAAAAAAATTTGCTGGTAGCTAGCTTCACCGGATTCATGACATGGGGTTCCAACCATTTATTTGCCATGCGGCTGTCAACATTTCAGACTTGGCTCCAGCATTGTATCGCAGGGTGTTTCTAGTTCTCAAGCTCGTCAAATTCTTCATAGATAAGTAAGTTATTCACAAATATATATATACTAAGATTTCTTCTAAAATATATGTTCAGATCCTGTATATCTTTCTTTGTCTCTCTCATGCCCTCGTTAAATGTGCATCTAATCTGTTTAAACTTTTTTTAAATGTTTTCTGAGTTAATAAATGTTGCAGCCATGTATAAAGCAGTGTTAGTCAATTCGGTTGCAGGACCTCATTAATTAGTGCAATAAAACATATAATATCTCCATTTTCTTTGTTTACACGTTAATATATTGGGTTTATCTCTCCATTTATCATTCATGCAAATATAGTACTACTACCTTCTCGAGAATCTAAAATGTTAAAAAACTACTACGTCAAACATATTACTATCTTAATTGGTTGAGAAATTTTTATTTTTTCCCATATCACATCGGTCATTACATATGAGCTTATAATTGATATGCCAAACATTGATTGACTGAATGAGATACAATACATAGACCATGAAGTGAATCAATATACATTAACTCCATGTGGTGTGAAGCTGTGAATCAATGGTATCCTTGGCTATCTACTCTAGAGCAGTTTCTCCTAACTCTCCTTTTACCTGTGTACATTTGACTATTTGAGCAAACTGCAACTCCATTAGGACTAACTCCACTTTGTAACTTAATCTCATTGTCTACCTTAAACTTTAATTAGCAAGTGTAAAGTTGAATTAGTCCATTACTTTATACAAATCGAAAAAGTCCACAGATGGCTGGTGCCACCTGTCTAGATAAAAAAAAAAAGCAATGAGCACTTTAGAATCTACAAGACTTATTAATGCAAGCGAATCTCTTCTCCCTCTGACTTAAACCTAATGGTTAAGAAGAGTCAAGGATTTGATTGTGGTGTATTTTCTCAAGGTTCAGTGCTCAAATTAATTCTGAGGCTAGACTATGCAATTGAACAATATCTGCCTCATAGAAACATGTTTTTCTAGTTCTAAAATGTAGGTTATTGGAAGAAGATTGGACTAAACCACAACAATATATGACCAGGCATCTCTGTGAAAAAAAAAATTAAAATAGGAAAGTAAATGTGATAGCAGCACATGACACATATAATCAACACGAGTTGAGCTTCTGCACAATGACTGGTAAGACCTCATTATATTTTAATCTTAAGCTTTTATTAATCAGCAGAGTAGCCTGGATTATCTTCCAAGTTTTTCTGAAAACAACCATCCAATGAAGCAAAGCCAAAGATCGTGACTTCAACAAAACTATGGTTACTGTCAATTAGAGGCAAAGTGAAAGGCATCAACCTAAAGAACATGTTTAAAGAATCCAGTTTATACCTGAGGTGTAGATAATTATACGGAGCTAAAGATATGTAGGCTGATTATGGAGATCCAGAGTCAAGGTTGTTTCTGCATCCTTTCAATGTTCAACTCGGTGTGAAGCATGCACGTCCACTAACAAGTACCTAATTAAGCTAATTACCAACTTGATCAAATTGTCAACAAGAAAAGAAAAACCAACCTTTCAAAAAGGTTTTTTGGCCTTACATATTGAATCAGATTCAACGGTGTTGGTGGATATGATTGAGGGCGGCCGTGTCAATGTTCCATGGAATGTTCAGAGGGTTTTGATGAATTGATTCAATTTAAGCAATACTTTTTCCAGATTTCCCATTGCCTTTGGGAGGCTAATAAACTTGCGGATAGGCTGGCTAATATTGGGGTATTTGAAGCTACTAACAAGGTTTATGATCATTTTTCAGCTTTGCCAAGGATGGTTCACGGGGATCTTTTTTTTTTTTTTATCATTCGTCGCTATTTTATCTATATCCTACTTTATCCTAATTTATCTAAAAATAAATTGATAATTTAGGATTTCCTTCTTTTGGACGAGGATAGCCTTAGGTATTTTCAAATCACTTATAAAAAGGAGTAGTACTCTTAATTTCGCGACTTTTTTCAAAAATTCATGTAATTATGGAGTTCAGGTTTATGTCTCCCTCCCTTTTCTTTTTTTCTAGCTTATTAATAAAATTCCAAAAGTGGCTCCCTCCCCTATGTACGGGGTTAGCCCTTAAAAAAAAGAAAAAAGAAAAGAAAACCCAAATTAAATTTTAAAAAAAAAAAAAGAATAATTTTCCATCTTGTTTGGCTGTTGAAATGTCAAGAGCCTAGCTGATTGATATGACTGTCTAATTGTCTGGGATAAATTACGGTCTGCAATATACCAAATGGTGACTTACAAAATATTGCAGGGCATGTTCTTGTTTTTCTAGTGTGACAACTGTTCTTTAGCATTTAATTTATTTTGTTGTGTATAGGTGAGAAAATGCCAGAGTCTCTCAAGTTCATATGGAACATTCCATGTTCGGGTATCCAATCTAACATGCCTCTTTGATGATCAACAACAAAAAACGAGGGTACAGTTTCTTACAACTGGAAATGGGGGTGCAATTTGACCTAAACTTAATGCACTAGAAAGATAAAAGAAAGGCAAGAAAGAAAGTTGTCAATTTAGGCACCCAAAAAGTCAAATTTCAACATATTATTAGGAGACAGCATTTTTAATAATGTCTCCAGATTGGGTTTTTGTTCCTCAACCCTAAAGCAGTAAAGCTGGAATACAATACTTTTGAGTTGCGTCTAAAAGTAACTACTTTATTAACTTCAAAGTGTACAAATTATGCCTTTCTTGAAGTGTTGAGAAGCATCATCAGTCCTGAGCGATTTCAGCTCACATGATCCACGAAATTGGCTTTGAATTGTTCATGTGCAATGACGCCTTCTAGAGTCCAAAATTGGTTCAATCATTAAGTGTAATCCAATTTTGGACGTTGAATAATTGACAACCCTCATCGAATTGTGTTTGTGGATAAGCAATGAATTAACTCCTCGAATTCCCCAATCCTTATCACTAACATTGATTAAGATTCTTGAAATCTCTCAGTCTGTCTCACCCACCCTTCAAATTTCTATTATTCTGTATCATGGCCCTCACCTTTGGACAATGCTTTTCAGAGAAAGACCATTTCTTTATCAAGCATGTACATCCCTAGAAACGAGGATTAAAGAAATAATCTGTGTATAGCTTGTGGTATAATACTGTATAAGTAAATTTGTAGTGTCTTTCATCTAAAAAGTATATATGTCACCACATTTCTTATATCACAATATCTAAAATACAAGACCATGAAGCATACTTTGTGTGTGTGTGTTTATATATATATATATATATATATATATATATGCGCTATTAACTGTTGGATGGTACAAAAGAAGAAGGAGTGTAACCGTATAAATGAGAGATCCCAAGTTCGAGACCTTTTACTTGCATTTAAAAGAAAGTTACAAAAAAAAAAAAAGGATTATGGATACCCCAATTGTGGCTGATTTATTTACATGTTAAAAACTTGTGGTTCTTTAAGTGAATGCGATCAGGTCACTTTCGTTATTCAAATCTCAGATTGTCAAAGGTATAGTCGAAATCGTAGGAGGTTGGTTTCAGCTAGCTCTTCCAGTCATGAGGAATTGTGCTATTTCAAGAATTCATTTCCAAGTAACTCTAATGATGCTTTTAGCTACTAATTAGCAGTAATAGTACAATAAGAACAATGCTCAACGCCAATGAAACTATGATCAGTTTATTCCACACAAACGACAATGGCAAATATAATGAATCACAGAAACAAAACGAACATCAGTTTATGATATTCAAAATAATGTAAGATAAAGAGGAGCAAACAGGCTGATGGTCAAAAAACAATAGTAACAAAATTTGATTTTTTAAGCTTCCAAGAAATCATTTTCCTCGGTAAGAAACTACTGAAAGAAGCCATTCAAGTTCCCACTTATAGCTTCTAATGCTAGTTAGAACCATAATATGTGTAAAACTGTTTTTTGATGTTTGGGTCATGATTTTGGTCATCAAAAAAAAATAGAACATGCAAGATGCTAGCAAACGAGGCTTAATGGAAATTCCAGCCGTGGGCATAAGTACCTAGTTGGAAGTGTTGTTTTCAAATCTCAATGTCAATTAAGAGTCTCGATCAGGCTCATTAGTCCCTCCAGAAAACAAGATCCCATTGACAAATTATCCTGAACTCTCAAGTTGCATCAATGGTTTCATCTTTCAAAGACTAATCATTACATACAACTTGCAGCTAATCAATAATTTCAAAAGATGCAAGCTGAGGTCTGATTCACAGACCAATTAACAGATTCGGAGCATACAAAGCAAACCTTCACGGAGAAAAAGAAAGTAAAAGTAAATGCAAAAATATTTTACAAAATGATGAACAGATCATCATTTATCCCAAACACAAGAAGGGACACTTGATATCCCATTAGAGCCCGATCAGATATTAGCTGCAAGTGTGGATAGGTATTCCGTATTCATACAAATTCCAGTAAGACTTAACAGACCAAAACGGTTTCAGGAAAAGCCTAGACACTAGTTGCCTGCTTGAAACAACTGTTCAACCTCTGCTATCACTTTTTCTGCTTCCTCAACTTCTGCACCATGTTTTTGGTTTGACTCTTCCAACTCAAGCTGAAACAAGATTGTGTGACTAGCAGTCAGCAACCAGAACTCTTATACTCCAAACGGTTGAATTATCAAATTGATTCCAACGAAACACTAAAGCAATCAACAGAAGCAGAACCAGGAATCTAGTACAAACCAGAACCAGACAAGTGATCTCCCTCTAGCATTAGAAACAACTAGCTATGTCTGAGTGAATCAAGTAAAATTCAACAAAAGATTCCATCAAATTATGTAATCTCCAGTCTTGAAAAACGTAAATGATATCAGGAAAAGGTAAAATGACCAACTAAGATGTAGCGCAAAAGCTCAAGTTGAAATGCACTGAACATGCAATCAAGTCCTAGTTTCCTGCAACAACTAGTCAGAACGTTTCATCATTCTTTTGGCAGGATGGGATATTCCATCCTATGCAATACGGCATCAAAAATACGTATCATACAAAATCCAAAGTTAACTCTTTTCAAGCTACAAACAGTGAACATCCATCAAAAGCAGGACGGAAAGATAAATTTCACTCCAATATAGCACCTCAATCAAGAAATCATGTTACACGAAGCATACATCCCCAAAATAAATTAGTATCTTACTCTACTCGAATCCCACCAAAAACATAGGAGCAAGTGAATTTTACAGAAAATTTACGGTTTCATTTTCCCAATTGCAGAAGTTATATTCATTTAGGCACTTCAGCTTATTATTACAGCTAATTCAAATAAATTGCTGATACACTAAGCATCAACATATAACTTACCAGAATATTTTTCAGGTCAGCCAAGGCAGCTTCCAGACGCTTGTGGCAATCAGGAATCATCATCCTAGATTCAGCAAGCACATTTTCCTGCATAATTCATCAATTGCAAGAACGTTATAATAGGATACTCTACTACAAAAGAAAGAAATATTAGAGAAAAAATTCAAACAGCAAGTTTCGCAGCTTCTATCTGTTAACTGTCAAGTAAAAACTGTCTCACTGATCAAAAGCAAGCTTCAAGCAGTCAGGCGATCCTTAAGAGTCAAGTCACCAGAACAATTTAAAGACCCACTCTGCATAACAGATATATCCAACTAAAAAAGCTTACAACTATGCCATGCATCAAACGATGTACACACCCATCCTCAATGCAAAGAACAAATTAAGGGTATAAAGTTAGAGTTTGAACTAATATACTCAATAAACACTCGCATACACAATGGTTTTTTCCTCAATTGCAATACAAGTCGTGCTTCCAATTGCTAACTTGACTTTGTGAGGAAAGACTGAAACAATATTTGTCCCTCAGTTTCCTTCTTAATAGTCATAACTAGCTTTAACATTTGCAACTTGGAACAAACCATCATAGCATTACAGAAAGGAGGGAAGTGGACACTTTCATGACTAGAGTCTTTAAATAATGGGTAGGATCTTGAATAGCTTATAGGAAAGCCTTGATTGGTATTATCAGGCTAAAATAACCAAAAATTGGGTAAGTTCCCAAACCAGACAGCTTTAGTAGTTTTACTATTAAAAAAAGTCTAGATCACCACTTATTGTTGAGGTTCACCTGCAACAGATCAGAATTGTCAATTTTCCTGATCATTTGGTCCAACCAAAAGGCTAAAGATTTATAGTCAAAGGCAGTGATCCAGAAAGTAAACTAACTGCATAGGAACAAGTAAGAAGGAAAAACTAAACAGCATTCGCATGCATCCCCTCCAGACTCCAGATACAAAAGAACGTGCAGGACAGTGTAAAATAGTTCCTCAATGACTACTTTAAGGACCAAACTTGAAATCATTTATCTAATATTTTATTCAAGAGGATTGCAGTAAATGATGCAACAACAAAAGTCTCAAAAGAAGGAGTGGTTTCTAAACCTAATTTGATGTTTCCCACTGCCTTCCATAAAAGGAAGACATGATTTTGGCCCGTATTAGGTAGACAAAAATTCCCAAACATGGTAACTCTCAAAACTATTATGTCATTAGCTTATTCAAGTGATTTTGGATAGATTGACCATCTGGCAACTTATTATCTTTCATCACTCTTCAGGGAATTTCTCTTTTGTTGTAAGGATCTCCAATTTTGTTCTGTTTTACTTTCCCTATGGGAGATCAAGCTTGCTATGAGTAACACTTGACGCCAACATATGCCATGTCGTCACTTATCTTCCTTTTTCTTTCCTCAACTTTGTGATAAACAATAAAGATTATTTGTTTTTGACATAATGACTAATAAAGGCACTCTGTGCTAAGTCTGATACCTACACGTGCTGTAAGAAACCACTATATGATTAGAACTAATGCAGGACCTGCTGTTTGATATCGTACGGATCAGCTCCTTTGTCCTTCATGTCTGCAACCTTGGCAGCCTCTCTCTCGACCTCTTTCTCATAGGAATGGAGCTCTTTGACTATGCGCTTGCATGTTGAAGTCTTTATTTTCAGATTTTTCATTGTCGACGCCATTCTGCACAATTTTGTCAAATTAAAATTCCCTGCAAAACCAATATAAAAAAGTATGTGAAGTGTGTGCATGTCTAGAGAAAGAGAGACAAATAGACAAAAGAATTTCAATTTATTAATTACAGAAAAACATAAACATACATGGATAAGTGGAAAATAGAGTAATAGATCTCGAAAAATGTTTTTCTTTCTTTTCAATACCGTTTCTCGTATCAGTACAGCCTAATGCAGTCTAACAAATGATCTATCTCTTGTTTATATCACTTCCTTTCTTTGCAATATTTTGTAAGCGAACAACTTGACAATTTCATTGTTTATCTGTTATGGTCAACCAAATTCAGATTTGACGGAGTATTTCTAATTGAAGCGACCAAAATTTGAGAAAACTTTCTATTGCTTGCAATTTCTTTTGAGAGAGATAATAGAGAGTTATTACACAAAACTAAAGCACATTGAGATTGATCAAAATTTCCTCTTGCAGGCTCAAGAAAGAAAAAATCCTAACACTTGGAATGTAGGTAATATCGCTACCAGCTTTAAATCAGTTAGATCACATTCTTGCACTTCCCAGAAGCTCAGGCTTTCTGCTTACAACTTTCTCGAAAATATCGGACATTGCCGATACCTAACCAGTTAATTCAGAGGGCAAATCTTTTTAGCCAATTCAAAACAATGTGTTGCAATATCTTACTCTAAGAGCATTCAAAACTGAAAGCAACGAAAAGAAGTTGAATTCTTAGGAACATACAACCCCATGTTTCTATTTCGTAATCTGAGAAACTTGCAGGTTTTCCATTTTCTCATTCATCTCTGAGTGAGTTGGAACCCTTTACTTTATTCAACAACATAAACCCAATTCAAACACACAAGCCCTTCCCAAAAATCAACACAAATCATGCTGAAAATCCAACCTTTACATTAGGCAAACAAATGAGCACACGAAGTATACAAATTATAAGTGCATTAGCAGCAAAGATGTGCAACGATTTTCTTTCCCCTTCTTTCCTGCGGAAATGAAAATCGGAATAAAGCATAGAACAGGCAAAAAAGATAAGACTAATTGATTAACTAATGGGCATTCATGAATCACTTACGGATTTTGTTGGGTTTTTGAGAAGAAAGATGCGGGCAGAGGAGTGAAGCCAAGAGAACACCAAAGACGAACTCGAAAAATGATGCTCTTTTATTTTCTTTTTCCCCTTTTTCTCTCCAATCTTCAGGGAGTCATGCGATGTCGTTTGGCTTCGACTCCTCCACAGCCTTGTCCTTTTCTCATTTCCTTCTTTTGTTTTAGACTTTTAGTACATAGTAGTACAAATCATCATCAAACTATTTTAAACCCTCTTTTTTATTTATAACCTGAACATATTCGGACTCGAATCCTTAGGACCGAGCCAACACATCAAACAGGAGGAGTGCGCCACGGCTCCAGGCAGCGACTCCGGACGAGTCACGAGTTCAAGTTCAGGATAAGATTCGAATCCAAAATCACAAGAATCCTTAAGAGCCCATTTATCGTTAAACCACCCCCATAGGGCTAAATTCTCCTATTTTGATTAATAGTAAACATATTTTTGTGTCAAAATAATTATTCAATTGAGAAAATCGTGTATTTTGTCATTCAACTAGTAAAATACTTTATTTTTTTTGTCACTCACGTAGTAAAATCATATATACAATTTTCTCTCCAAAACTATTATTATTATTATTATTATTATTATTTTGTCAATTACATTTATATTAGTTGAATAATCAATCTTTTTTGAAGTAAATAGCAAAAATAGTTGCCAAACTGTATAGAATTACCTATTTTGACCGCTAGACTTTTTGTTTTGCTAATGTAATTTAACTTATTAAAAAGACATATATTTTGTCATTCAATTAATAAAAACTATTATTTTTAAGCCACTCGACAAATGAAAACATATATGTTTTTTTGTCACAAAATATATGTTCTAACCAGTTGAATGACCATTTTGGCTAAAAAAAAAGAAAACGATTTGATAATCAAAACAATGAATTGTTAAATAGTTGAGTGATAATTCGTGACATTTCCTCAAAAATTCAACAATCAAAATGGATTACTTTAATTAATTTAGTAATCATTTATGCTATTTTGCCCTTCTTTTCTTTCTTCTGCTTTTCTTCCTCTTCCCAAGAATACATTTTACCCCCCCCCCCCCTTCTTCTTTCCTCATTAATATTTTCCCCCCTTCAACTTTCGAAATCAATACACCCGTACAGTTTAAGGACTCCAATCCAAAACCGACTCATCAGATTTTTAAACTGTGACTGAATTGGGAGCAACTCAGCTGTCGTTTAGCTTCCACCACAATGCAGACGACGAAGAGCTCCGATTTGCCTCCTCAACCAACCCGGGAAGAATCCGGACCCGGAGCAACAGACTCTGCATCTGCATTCAAGAGCGGGCAGAGAGTTCACTCCACCGGCGACACCAGGCGAATCGGAACGGTCAAGTACGTGGGACCCGTGGAAGGCTATTCGGGGACATGGGTCGGAGTCGACTGGGACGACGACGGCCAAGGCAAGCACGACGGTTCGCACAATGGCGTCCAGTATTTCCAAGCCAGAGGGCTCAAGACAGCGTCTTTCGTCCGCCCGCATAACTTGAGCTCGGGGATCACGCTTTTGGAGGCCCTTCAAGTTCGCTATCGTGGCACTTCCACTAAAGAAGAAGAAGGTAATAGGCATATCCGAAAGTTGAATCGGGTGTTGTACTGTGTGCTTTAAAGGTTGTACGCTATGTTTTTTTTTTGTTGGTGAAACGTGACAGGATTTTGGTGGTTTTTGAAAACGTGAAATGGGGTGTGGAGTTCTTGTTGTTGCTTAGAGATGGTGCTGTATTCTCTGCTTCAATGGCTGTATCTTTAGTCCTTGCCTAAAGCATTTTCAGTTCTTTGTTTTGTTTTGGTGAAAATGGCGGTTCAAGGGATAATGACTGTTTCATGTTTCCTTGAAATGTGAAATGCAATGTAGAGTTTTTAATATTTATGCTGCTACTGTGATTATACCTCTATTGTTTTTGTCACTATTTTCCTATGTATATTCATGTTAGTGTTGTATTCTTTCGTTTTGTCAGTTTTCTTTTCATCCGTTTTCATGTTTGTAAAGATGACAACTGCAATATATAGGTTTTAAGTGTAATTCTGTGGTATATTCCAGATGAGATGTATGTGCTTTCTTCAACGAATAAACGGGTATCAATTGAGCTTCTTGGCAAAGAAAAAATTCAAAACAAGCTGAGTAGATTTGAAGAGTTGACGGGCGTGTCACTCTCTTTTCTGGGGGTTAGCTCTCCTGGACCTTCAGGCCAAATCAGTAATACTCTACCAAGTGAGTTTGGCCTCTATGGTCAGTCATTTTGTATATTCTACATTCCACTTCTCTTAACAGTGTTCCACATTTGTATGTTTCACAATTTTCAATTTCAGTAGTCAAAGCCTTTCAAGTATTTCGATGTTTCTCTGCCATCCTTTTACTTGTTCTATTTCCTCTCTGATTTTATGACCCAATATCTGTTTCTTTTGCAAAACATTTCCCCCCTCCCGGCCAGCTTTTATTTTGTGAGACCTATGACTATTGAAGATCTTACATTGGATTCATTGCAGATTTGAAGCAGCTGGATTTGACTGGGAATCTGCTTTCTGATTGGAAAGTATGTCCATTTGCTGGTAAAGATATACATCCAAAAAATTGGGGGATAAAAATGATGACCTGTTAGAGCTTTTGTCATAGTGATAATTGATTACTGCTACCTTTCATATTGATTGCATGCTTTACCCAATAATCCTGATATTAATGGTCTCTGCACTCTTTTGCATATGTCCATTATAATCCGTTTAACACTTTTATTCTGTATATTGTTATGCAGAATTGTTGCACACATATCTACTCAAACTAATCTGTAATAGAGAAATGCCTATGGCCAAATAATGACTCTTAATAATTATGAGTTTTGTGTTCTAAGGAAACTTTAGCTTTGATCAGATCCTATCAGTAGTATACAACCATACATCAGCTCATCCTTTGCACTTCCTGAGATTCTTGAACCCTTTCATATGCAATCATTGTAAATAATGTGCTTGTTATCCTTAAAGAGGGAAATCTTCTTGAAGCTTAGTAACTGCAGTCTAAGGAAAATCTTCATGCAGGATGTTGGCATCATATGTAAAGAGTTACCTGCACTTGAAGTTCTCAATCTATCCCACAGTTCAATGTTACATGATACAGTTGAGATACCCAAGCTACACAATATAAGGATTCTAGTTTTGAACCATATCGGCATAAACTGGAAGCAGGTGTGGGCTCCTCTTGATAGTTCAAGTTTCTTTTGTTGTTGATGCTTTTCCTTTCTTTAAACGTGTGATGATACCTGTTCTAATATATGATCTCATTGGGCAGGTTGAAATGCTTAAAGATTCAGTTCCATGCATAGAGGAGCTTCATCTGATAGGGAACAATATAAAAGAAATTACGGTCAGTGTTTTCCCATTGCCATGATATTTTGCCTTTGATTTGTCACTCAAAGTTCCTGAAAATCTGGTGTGACAAAAAAAAAAAGGACCATTGCACTAACATTTGCATTGTGAACCAGCAAAAAAGTGTATGAGATGAGCTAACCTGGTGATCTATGTAATTCAATGAGTCAGCTGCATTAGGCAGAGTTTAGACACTGAATAAAAATATAAATAACAGTTAATTACCATGATAATCACTCAGCCCAATTTCTTAGAGAGTTGGCTCTTATCCTTGTATATGATCTAGAAATGGAAGACCAGCAACAACCAATTTTCTCGACATTAGTAGTCAAACTTGTTATCTCAAAAGAGGTCTCCATGCCAGATTGCATTCAATTTACTAAATTTCATGTATAACCACTATTATGGATTATTTATGTTTTGTCTTTTGTCCAGCTATCATCTTCCATGAGAGTAGAAGGATTTGATTATCTGCATCTTCTTAACTTGGAAGAAAATTGTTTAGCTGATTGGAACGAAATTATGAAGCTCTCAAAAATAAAAAGGTATTAGATAAAAGTGTCTTCTTATTGTTACTGAATCTAAGTACTATCATCAGATGTTACTCTTGTGGCTCCTGATTTCAGTTTGGAGCAGCTTCTGTTAAACAAAAATAGTTTGAATGAAATATGGTACCCCGAACATAGTACATCAGATGGAGCTGGTAATGAATCAGTTGGGAGAAATTTTAAGCCTTTTCAAAGTTTGCACTGCCTTCTGCTAGGTAATTGTGTAACTGCACTCAACCCTTTCTAGACAACTATATGTCAACTTTTTCCTTCCTCTGAAATTTTGTTTGGTTGCTTGCTCTTACTATCTCGCATCTTCCAGGAGGTAACAACATCAAAGATCTGGCTTCTGTTGATTCATTGAACTCTTTCCCAAGCTTGATTGTAAGGGTTCTCTTATTTGATTTGGCCTTAAAACCAAAACCAACAGCTGAAGTTGGGAAATGTTTGTGTTAGTAATTGCTGTACTTTAACTGATTGAAGATTGTTGCATCGGACATTTTTGATAAAGCTGTAAAGATGAATTAAGTTTCACAAATCAAAATGAAAGCCACTTTGAATTTGCTGAGTGAGTTTTTGTGTCAACTAAGATATGCACAAGAAGGTTGCTTTGCTTTCATCAGTTGAAGGGCTGAACTAAGTAAGATTATGAGTTAAATGGGGAAAAGAAATGGCTTTGGTTGGTTGAGTTTGTTGTCAAATTTCATGCCACTTGTTAGTTAAGTGTCTCAAACAACAGTTTCTTGTCAAAATGCAACAATATGTTTGTTTGGATTGAGATGATTTCAAATAAAATAATTTGCTTCACAAATTCCAATCACCTTTTTATCTCACATACATCACATCACAAAAAGTGTTACAGTAATTATCTTAAATAAACCATCCAAATAAACTCATATCCAACAAACCCAATAATTCTTGTCAAAATGCAACTTTTATTGTACCAATTTGGTCAATTTTGCAATATCTATTTGACTTTCTTTAAGTTTCTTTTTTTTTTTAAGCAAGTTGTATGTCAACTGGTTGTTCTCCATTTTCATCCAGGATATAAGACTTTCTGAGAACCCAGTATCAGATACTGGGAAAGACGGTGTCCCAAGATTTGTTTTGATTGCCCGTTTGGCAAATGTTAAAATTTTAAATGGAAGCGAGGTAAATTCTAGAAATGGTTCTGTTTCGAATATGTTGATGTCTACAAGTATCAAATTCTGAATCTCTTTCTTCCTTTATCCAGGTTAGTCCACGTGAACGGAAGGATTCTGAGATTCGGTATATCTTTGCTATTATAAGTTCTGTATAACAATGTCTGTAACCTGAAATAATTATGCGTCCATGTCTTTTAGGCATCTGAAGTTGCAACTTTGATATGTGTTGGCCTTAGTGGTTTGTCATGGGATCTGTGCACATCTGAGTTTTCACATTCTGTTGCTTATTTAATTGCAACTAGGCTACTGAGAAGGGAAGTTTTCTAGTCTTCAAATTTCACTCCGACTATCACTTTGCTGATTGTCAATAAATTAGTGCTAAGGTTCACCCATTGACTGCTCATCCTGGAGGAACAACCTCCATACATCCTTCCTTTTAGCTGAGACTAGTATCATGTGTTTCCTAGGGGTGATCGACATTTAGAAATCAATAAAGAATCTTGCATCTGTTTCTGAAAAGACATCTTACTATTCTTTTGGTTGAGCCTTGTCAGCCCTATGTCACAGAAAAAAGCTGCTTATTGGTAGTTATTGGTGAAAGCTTGATGCACCTGTCCTGTGAACATTACTTCACAGCATTTCATCAATCACATGGAAAAGAAAATAACTAAAAGGAATGCTTTTGTATGGAGACTTGTTCATCTGTGGACATGTTGCTAGTTTCTGGAAGTTGACATTCATATGAAATTCAGCCTTTCAAGAAGACTGAACGAGTGCTAAGTGATTAGGCAACAGGCCTGGTGGCTTATTGTTAGAAACATTTCTATTAAGCAGACCCCTTAACAGAATGGTTCTTGAAGAGGTAGATAATATATTGGTTTTAATCATTGAAAAAGGTTCAGGTGATTGCTATTGTAACATTGTGCAACAACCCATTTGACAAAGAGGTACGAAATGCAGAAATTTTCAATTTGATAATATAAACAGAAATTCTTGTGACCTCAACTCTGATCCCTTTTCTTTTAAAAAAAAAATCATTTAGTAGATATCGCTGTACAAATTTAGTTTGTCAGATTGCTCTATGTTGATTAGTCTTGGAAACTGAGATTGATAAGCATATTCTTTTTGCTCAAAATACTTTTGCAGGTATGTTCGCTTAGTTATGACCAAGTACAATGACAATGTGGAAGAACTCATGCGTCTCCATCCCAGGTTTGCCTTGTTATTCTTGCAGTCCTTTCCAAGATTTTTTTGAATGCATAAAATGATAAACATGTCTACTTGATGTTTTCTTTCTGTCTTTGAAAAATGTAAAGAACAAAACAGGTGTGTAGTGAAATGGATTTGTAATCTTCCCTCTAGTGAAACACTTAAATTTCTATGTAAGGCTTGTTATTGATTGTTAAAATGACACGTACATTTTTATGAAAGACACATAGACGGCTAGATTTCTTCAGTTTAGTAATCCTTCTGTACTTCATGTTTCCTTTTCTAGTATTTCATTTATGTTAGGTGGTACTCGAAAATTAGCAGTTTGACAATGGCTACAGGTTTGATAATGGCTACAGCCCTGATTTGTAAGGGATTGATAATGGCTACAGGTTTGCTGAGCTTAAAAGATTTCATGGAATTGAGGATGTAAAGGCACCAATTGGAGTATTCGGGCCCCAGAAAATGTCTTCAGGACTTATTTGTACGGTTCTTTTAACTTTTGAGGTTTCCTCTAGCAACGCAAGACATGTATGTCCTCCCTACTTACGCCTGCTTTGTGCAGCCGTCACCCTGAAATGTGTGGGATCTTCAATTGGTGAAAAGCAGCCCCTGACAAAAAAGCTGCCTTCTACAACAACGGTGATGTTTATATGCTACTGTGATCA
The DNA here is from genome assembly GCF_003713205.1 of Coffea eugenioides. Taxonomy (NCBI): domain Eukaryota; kingdom Viridiplantae; phylum Streptophyta; class Magnoliopsida; order Gentianales; family Rubiaceae; genus Coffea; species Coffea eugenioides. Next base: position 10,637,595 of record NC_040044.1, read on the forward strand.
TGTCCTTTCTGAGATTCTTTTTCCAAGTTACCCATATTAAATATTGTTGCTTATCTAGGTTGGCAAATTGAAGAACCTCTGTGAGAGTTTCTTCAAATTAAAATCTGTAAAGCCAAAGCTGTTTCTTCAAGAAGAGGTTAGTACAATGGTCCAAAAGTTATCATTTTGATTATTTGTCCTATTAGTACTCGGATAAGGCTAATGATGTTTTCTCCCTTTCTTTTCACCTTTGCTTATCCAATTTTACTCTTGGTTGTAAAAGTTGTGCTCTATTGAGGCTTGTCTTGAGAACCATGCCTGACCTGTTTTGACATTCCCTGCTGGTTCTTTTCAGACAGTTTTTTTTTTTAATCTATCTGGCACAAAGTATATTTTAGGGAATTTTGGGATTACTTCCTTGCCCATATGAAATATACCTTGAAATACAATGACATGCAATAGTCATCCAAATGTTGAGTAACCATTATGACTGGGAATTCAGGCCAGGGCAACAGCTCTTTTGCAATGAAGTTCACGAGTCGCTAATGCTCAAATAAGACTACAGAAGCAATCTCCATATATTGCTGAGTGGTTTTTTTCTTGAGTCAATGAAGATGTAAATTCCAGGCTCTGCTTTTAGATTCTTTGTGCTTGCTAATGACATCTTTATGAAACACGCAGGGCACCCCTTTACCCACATTACTTGATGACGACATGGCATCTTTGATGGAAATTGGGGTTGGGAACGACTCGACCATTCTTGTTGATGAGGTCAACTGATACAGTCCTTGCAATTTGGAAGGGGATTCAGAAACTTAAATAGCAGTTCAAGTGTTACAAATATGTGCACGTCATGTTATCCTGCGGTGTCTATACGTTTGTTTCTAATGCCTGGGTCATGCTGCAATTTACACAATGACTATGATTTTCAAAGGGGACATCGCTATTGATATAACCAAGAGGGAAAAAAAGGCACAAGGTGTTTTCTGCTTTATGCTGCATTTTGTTACGTGATACAGCCAGTCTAGTTTTTTTTTTTTTTTTGTCAAAAAAAAAAAAAACAACAATTTTGGGTAAGTGTATACAACAATTTTGGGAGTTGATGGTTGTCTCAGTGTATTGTTTTCTGATTAACAGGAATTTAATTTATTTCTGAGTGCGACCAATTTCAGGAGTTGATGGTTGTCTCACTGTGTATTGTTGTCTTTTTAGCAGGAATTTAAGTGCCATTGACTGTCATAACAAAATCGAAGCACTACTAGTGGAAGATGAACAAAGTGACAGGGAGCTAGAAATAACCCAAACGCCAAGGTTACGGTGAAACTTTCAAAATAGTTTAGTAACATAAACGTTTTAACACCAAAGTCTCTAAAAAGTTTCACAAACAAAAATTAAAGACCTATTAGAGACAATACAGCATCCAGACAAACCAAAAACTCCTAGACGTCTAATTCTTTGACCGCTAAAATAAATTAATCTCATTGTATCTTTCCCAATAGCGAGTGGTGCTAATTACAAAGAAAGACCAGAAGCAAGTGGTTATCCTACCATTAAAGATAAGCTATGATGATCAGCAAAGACAACTTCTTCTCAGTCAAACATCAGTATGTCAGTTAGGGTGTTTGTGGCAAATTCCAACAATTCAGCCATTAACCAAACTGTCTTTTCTGAGAACAACCGAGCAACAAAGAGACTAAACAGAAGTGGTCAATTAGATGAAACCTAGCTACATGCAAAGATGGCTTAAGCTTTCCTACCTTTGTACCAGTTTGAGCTCATTCCTTTCTTCTAGCATTCATGACCATCACATGCGCACAACTCTCATTTTCTATAGGATTTTAACAGTAATCGAGTCATATCTCATTTCCTGCGGTACTTTAACCGTAATGAGGTCACGTCGTCCACTGTCATTCACAGAGTAAGTTCACTTTAATAATATAGTAGAGCAAGCCTCTTGGAAAGATAATTAACAGGACATACTTAACAGAGCCATTCATGCTACATGCGTTAACTAAGTCAATAGGTCATCAAATTATGAGAAATTATAACACATCCCGATATTTGATTCTGTGCAGTACAACTTGATCGCATCTGGGGTCCTAGACACGGTAAAGTAGAGATAGTATGAATGCCTTGTACTTTGAAGCTAAAATTAAAAAAACACAGCTCCTACTCCCAACTATCAGCTAGAAACCAACAGCGTTTCACCGAGGTGCCGCATACATCTGACTGGAGTCATACTGCGGATAACCAGGCTGGGGTGACAAACTCTTCGCATAACCAGCTGGTGCAGGTGTAGTTCCATAAGCACCACTAGTTTGAGGGTTGGACTGATCATAGCCTGGCTGGGTTGGAGGTGGTTGACCATAGCCTGGTTGGACAGCAGAAGGGGCACCATAAGCTCCAGAAGCTGGATACGCTGCATCCGATGCGCCTTGATACCCATAACCAGCATTGGCAGCGGCTGGTTGTTCAGTGTAACCAGGCTGTGCTGGATATGAACCATAACCTCCTGTGGCATAAGCAGAGGGCTGCTGTCCACCAGGCTGGCCATAACCAGAAACAGGTTGTGCACTAGGCTGAGCATAACCAGGACCAGCAGCAGCTGCAGGTGCTGGGTGATTATAACCGTCAGCAGCATGTCCTGAACCATAAGGAGGATAGCTTTGCTGCACTGGACCACTTGATGCATACCCATATGATTGCTGTGGGGGCACATTGGAACCATATGCTTGGGTTGAAACAGAAGCTGGATAAGGCATTTCACCAGGTTGGTTAGGCCTGGGCTGGCCATAAGTTTGGCCATGAGGCGCCTGTGGAGGCATACCATATGATGCTGACCTGCCATATTGGTCCTGTGGACCATAGCCTGGATGGGTACCACCACCTTGAGGGTAACCCGTTGACTGAGGTACCCCATGTCCACCATAAGAATGGTGGGCTGCCAACTGGCTATCATATTTCACTTCACTGTATCCTTGCCCATAGCCCGGTGCAGGTGTCTGGGAATAAGGGGCAGGCTGCCCATATTCTGGACCCTGTGGCTGCCCATAGTTGTAATTTGCCTGCAAGTAGATGCATCATAATAGGGCGAATAGCAGGATTGTTAGAAAACCGAAGCACATTTCAGCTGTATGATCCTCAACCACGATAGAAGTAAAAAATACCAACCTGCGGTGGCTGGCCATGCATAGCTGCTGGGGGCCTCTGTTCCCAACTATGACCAAAGCTGCTTCTGGGTCCTTGGGGAGGATAGTTCCCATACGGTTGAGCTGGATATTGAGGATTTTGTGATGGATATGATCCTCTTTGCTGATAATCATAGCCCATAAACTGCCCAGGATAAGGACCACGATTTCCCCATTGCGGGTTAACAGGGCCACGAGGACGGATAGCCTGCTGATTATATCCACCAGAAAGAGGTGATGGCCTCACAGTCTAAAAAACAAAGATGAACAAAAAAAAGTGAGGATAGCAACTTTTTATTTGATAATCACACATGACTGGAAGAGTGCAGAATGTCTAACTATTTATGAAATAATAATGCATGACTTGGCTCACAAAACTAATGATTAGGAAGCTAAAACAATCCAGTCAGATACCACATATGGAGACCATTCGAAGCAGAACTGGCAGATAATCATCTACAAAGATCACTGAAGAACCAAAATGAAGTAATATGCATAGCCACAAAAGTTGCAAAAACACCGATTAAAAAATCAATCAACTAAGCAATGCATTACTCTCGCACAAATAATTAAGCATTAGTGAACAATCAAATTAAATGTAGGAAACTACAGAGAAAAAACTAGTCTTAAATTTGCAAACCTCAAACCATATATCAGCACAGAAACAGGAAACATAAATTTCTATGCAACATTTCCATATCATCAAAGAGTACAAAATGTAATTGATGTGTTGATTCCATTCAGAATATCCAAGGACTGAAATTTTGACAAATTAACAATCAATCAAAAAGGAAAACAAACATCAGATCATCCAAATATGCTTCACTCTTAACAAAATAAATTACTTCACATAATGTGGAATACGAAAATAATTTATGCAAAAAGATGAAATCCGAATGTCAAATCATGCAAATTGTACCTGCATACATATATTTTATAGCATATTGACAATTGACAAACATAAAATTTATCTTTACAGTTAATAATCAACAGTTTTCCATTAGTAGAAGCCGTGCGGGCAAGGTTGCCCCCTGATCAAAGGATATAAAACAATGCAAAAAAGAATCAAATGTCAGGTAAGTGTCAGCTGTCACAATATTCCAGATACATAAAACCCGTCAATAATTGCCTCGTAATACCAGTCGCAAAAAGCAAACTAAGGGGGGAAAAACACTAGATGTAACTCGAGTAGATAAATGACTACTATGCTAATGCACAGTAATACAGAGATCTGGTGAAAGAAATTCAAAAAATTGAAGCCAGTTCAGACAACTAAGCCTCGCAAACCCCAAGCTAATAATTGCAATTGACAAACATAAAGTTCACATTTACCGCACAATGAAGAGAAGAAAATAAATGCAGCTTATGCATCACAGGACCAAATTTTGTAGCAAAAGTTAGATCAAAGCAGTGCAAAGGACATTTTCATATCAGAACAAGAATGGTCCCAAATAAAAAAGTAAATAAATAAATAAGGATGAACTCCAGATGAGGCACATTTGAAGACCACAGATACATAGTAAACTGCCAAACTCATCCGAAATCAATATTGCAGTCGTAGAGCATGGAAGAAACAAACTTTGTCAACCCATCAAAAAGCATCCATATCACATTTATATAACATGGCCCATATTCAATCATAATGGCTCTCCAAATATTCAACTCCAAATAATGCATTACAAGGATAAGTGTCATTGTCTTCATTGTTCCTTGCATCACCAAATTAAATCTAGACATATGAAACCTATAACACTTCAGAAAACATCATCCAACTGAGCATGATACTCCTCCCCATAACGTCTCAAGCAAAGAACATGAGGACACCAGAGCACTAGGGCTAATGAAACACAATCTTAGTAGTATTTATCACTTCAGTTTTCAAGTCTCAAAGCAATCTTACCAACTATTTTACCATCCTGCAATCCCGAGGATTAATGCTTGGTACCTCTCTTTGGTAGATGAGAGTGAATAGTTGTCTATTGCTACACCAAGAAGGCAATGCTGACCCGAAGTGAGAGGCAGAAGCCAAATCTGCATTTTTAAAGCCAAGCAATTCGAAATCGGCAGCTTCAAGATAAATAAATCATGGCAACCGACATCTCATTGAATATAAGACCAGCCTTCCTAACTGCATTAAAGTGACCTATTACACAAAAAACCTTAAGACTCTAATCACGCAATTAGCTCTCAGTCCATCTTGTGATAGTTAAACTGTTATCTAAACCATCGAATATGCGCCACTCAAAAAGACATAGCAACCATCACTTGCTTAAACAACACATCATAATTCCAAGTGAAACATGGATCTGATTATCAAGATCTCACCATTAGATAAAAGTACCATCAATTTTGCCAACAGTGACTAGAATTCTAGTAGCATGTCAAATACCTACCCTACAAAAACAATTTTTATGATGACCAGCCAATAAACTCAACAAGCATATTGGGATTACAATGCGATACGTCATTTGTCCATAACTTGAGTTTCTAAACATAACAATGCTCTTCATGGAAACTTCAGGCTCAAACAGAAAAATGAAATTGAAATAAATAGTTTAAGCTTGGCAGCATACATATGTGGCATGAACATAATAATCACACAACCAATCAGAAAAATACATCTTCACATCACAACCAAGATTTTGTATACTTGTGCATTCTAATCCTCTGCTTAGAAGTTGTTTTAACAAACAGAAGTCTAATCAATAGGAGTGCCAAACAGCCATCTACACAACATCCTTGCAATACACAATGAGGTAATGTTGCAACACAGCCAAGTCATATACTGGTTAACTGCACTGACACCATGATTAAAGAAACAACACTGTAGCTACCCAAATCTTACTCAATTAAAGGAGAGGGTGGAAAAGCATACAGAGGCAATCCATCATAAACCCAACTAATATTCCTCACAACTGATAGTACATTTCTTCTTATAACTAATACTTGAGCAGTAACACAAGTCAAAAAGTGATTTAGTGATTAAGAAGAAGCAAGTTTCTTCAGACAATTACTTCAAACCCAGCAAAAGTTGCATCCAGTAATGCAAATGATGGAAAGGACAATAAACTATTGTGCGAGAACAAAAGTGCAAGGTAAATACAAACCTGATTCATGACTTCTTTGATCATCTCCCTTGCCATTTCAATCTGCTTCATTACACCAGTAACTCGCACTGTCCTTTCTTTGGATTGATCACCAGCTGGGAGATGCTGGGGTACCAACTAAAACAAAAAGGACAGCATCAGCAACTTATCATCAGGAGATTCATGTATAATTTCTAAAAAATTACTTTCACATCAAACTTTCCCTTGGCTTTTCACACATACTACAGAATAGAATATTTGATCACTACCTGAATACGAGCTCCAGATTTTGTCTGTAAATTCTTAATAGTTTCTCCACCTTTTCCAATGATTAAGCCAACCTGTAACAGAAAAATACAAAATTAAGTTCAGCTGGAGAACATAAGAATAGCTAGAGTATACCGAGAGAGAGAAAAAGAGAGAAACAAAGGGACAGGAGATACAGAAAGACAACAACACGAGTAAAACCTTTTCATTCGGGACTTGAATCTCAACTTGATCTCCAACTACAGCCTGCACAGTGCTGAAGCCCCTAGCCACAAGAGAAGGAGAACCCCCAGCATCTGCCTGAAAATGCAATACATTTGGTTATTAAATTACAAATATCCAAAAGAGAGCTGACTATAAAACCAAATGAGTTATACATCATCCAACTCAATGCAGAACACTGTTTAAGGAAAGCAACCTCAGCAATAACATCATTGATCATCTTCTCCGCCTTGTTTATGCTATCTAGAGTTCCAATTAGTTCCACAGGCCTGGTAGCCGCACGCGGATCAGCATCAGCGTCTCTCATAATTTGAATTTTAGCACCTGAATTATATTGCAGAAACCTAATAGTATCCCCAGCCTTGCCAATCAAAACACCAACCTATACCACATCAGAGAAAAATCCATAAGAGATAAACATATGACAGGTAAGGATACCAATATTACGGTGATATTAAAGTACACACTTAAAGCAACAAGTTATATGTACAAATTCCCTCCCCCATTGTTTAAGCTAAATATTAACACTACTACACATCTTTCTACACAAACCATCTATCTTGCATGCCAAAAAAAGAAATAGAAACATGCTGAGACATTCTTATCCTCTCAGTCCCCCTAGCCAAACCCCCCCCCCCCCCCAAAATAATTAAAAAAGAAAACTTAAATTCCTTCTTATGGAGCATCTACAGGGTTGTGAAAAATGAACAAAACTTTCAGCAATAGCAACCATAGCTAGAACATCTCTAGAAAAGACATTAAGCCAATACAGGCCTGATTAAACAAACTACCTTATTATTAGGAACCTCAATTTTCTTTGAGGTTTCAGCATCAGAACTGGATTGCTGCTGAACAATAGACCCATCACCTTCTGCAGAAGGCTCCTCACCTTCCTTCTTGGACTCTTCTTCATTTCCAGCTGCAGGTCTCTCATTCTCAACTGAGGGCTGGTCACCATTACCATTCTGTTCATCTCCATGAGCCAGATCTTCGACTGTTGCAGAAGCTTCCAGAGCTAGTTCTTGGCCATCTCCATCCTCCAATTTAGCATTATCTTCCACACTTGTTGGCTGCTCATCAGCGTCCCCTCCTTCAGACTGTTCTGACTTGTCATACCCATTCTCCGGAGCTGCAAACCAAAGTGGAGCCATTATTACCCACTAATATACTAGTCAAAACATTGTTAATAAATTTCACCATCGTCATGTTTGCACAAGCTGTTAAATCATATTTTTCAAAGCATAATCAGTTCTTAGTTGAATTGTTTCATGTGCCCGCCCCATACATTAAAATGGCAACAGCATAACAAATCTTCCCGATCCTTTTTACGATGAATTTGGGCTACCATTTGCATAAAGATGCAACGTTTTAGTACTTTCTAAACAAAAATTTTACAGTACATCCAGATACAAGTATCTTCATGCCCAAACGTAAATATAAATATATAAAACTTAAATATTTAGAATACAAAATGGTTCAAGGCCACAAACACACATGCAGAATTGCTACAAGCCCAAAAACGAAACAAATTTCCCACCAAAAACTCAAAAATTACATTCCCAAGCACAATACTTAAACGCCTATATCAAACAATTAACATCTCTATTCAGCACTAAACATACCGAGGCCAGCAGGTTGGTCGTTCTCAGCATTATCCTCCACACGCTGTCGTTTGAGGTCCGCCAACTCATCATCCTCCTCTGCATTCCCATCCTTATCCGCGTCCACCTTGGCGTGCGAGTCAACACCGGAGAGTGGCTCCGGAACGTCGGTCTCCAAATCCTCGAGCTTGCGCTTTTTCTCATGGTCGGAAAGTTGCACCCCGCTCCCTGCCGCAGCAACCATAACCTCCTCGTCCGCCATTTCAGATCAGCGTCAAATATCCACCACCAAGCCCTAGCTAGGGTTTCAAAATATCAGCTTACGTTACTATCTTAGCACTGAAGAGAGAGTTTCTTCTCTTTTTTTTTTAGGGGAAGACAGATAATGGTTACAAAAATGTAATAAACCAATTTCTTTGCGCGTGGGTGGTTGTATTTATAGCAGGAGAAGAGGCTCGAGGGGGCAGAACTTTGGATTAGGGTTTCGGGTAGAATGGGCTGAATAAGTAAAGCCCAACCAATTTAGCTGAACGCTTGATACCAGAACAGGATTACTTCAGCATCCAAGGCCCAAGGCGCGCTTGGTGCACCAGTCACTTACCGTCACTAAGATATATTTAAGATATATTTAGACCATCCGACCCTCATCATCTCGACTACTCTCTCTCTTGGTGCCGGGTGATTTCCTTTGTCCCAATTTTTTTTGTTTTGGATTATCAAACGAACGACGAGAAATTGAGGATCCCCTATTCAGTGACTGCAACAAAAGGAGCAGTAGATAGTTTGAAGATGTTCCGACCCCCTTCATTTCTTGCTTGGGAGATAAAACCACAATCAATGAACTCTATCGTTTTTTCCATGACTTTGACGGGGCTAGATGGGTCACTGGAATACAATTCTTTGACGATCCCAAAGTTGGTCGATATGCCTCGGTGGAGTTTGTGAGTCGAGTAGGTGGTACGTTTTCTCTTCCAGTCATAGAAAAATCAGCAATAGAAGTTTTGGGTCTTCAGTTTTCCTTGTTGATGCTTTGTTAACTACAGTAGTAATTGGAGTACTTTGAATTACCACAAGGTTTTAGCCTATTTTTAGCAATTCGGCTTCTTTCGTCCCTTACCTAGTGCTTTGTTACGTGTATCTTCTTCCCATTAGTTGTTATCGCCCACATTTTTTTGCTTTCATGACTTTTTGGCTTATGATACTATCTGCTCCTTACATATTTCTGTTATTTATCTGAAAGTTCATTTATCATGAAAATCTTCAATTGTTTGCATTAGTTTCCTTTTGTGCGTCTGTACGTGCATGTGAAGCGCAAGTACATGATAGGCTGGGTAAATCCATTAGCCTATAAGTGTCTTTGTCATTTGAACAGAATGACATATTATAATTTTGCTTTGGTAGATGGACTTGTAAAAGGGATCCACGTAGGCTTCTGATGTTGCAATGTATAGAGAAATTAAAACAGTAAAACAAAGTCCCACTGGAGCAATATCTTGAAAAGTGACTCTTCATATTACTCTTCTACTACAGTTATAACAAAACAAATTATGAAAACCATGGATTCAATGCAATGTTGTAAACTTTGATTCAACCAGAATTTGAAGCAATTCTCGCACCCTATTTTTGAAAAATAAAAAAGTTGTTTTAAAATAATGAATTTTTTTATTTTAGAAAATAAAGAAAAATGGCCTAAAATGGGATTTTAAATAATGCAACGGTTTGGACCCAAAATGTTAGTCTAAAAAGGGTTTTAAAAAAAAGTCGTCACTTGGTATCGAATTTAGGTATACCAAATCACCCAAAGTATATTTTAAATAAAAATAAATAAAACCCTTTTAAACGACTTCGGGTCTTTAAAAATAAGAGAAAAGAGTTGGGGAGTCACATTTAAAGAAAGAGAAGGCAATGATTTGATCTAAAACACTCTTTCAACCTAACCAAGATTAGTTGCGAGATTTAGTCCAAAATTTTCCTAATCTAACCTATAAAACTTATCACATTTTGGATGTTTCTATATGGATGCAGGTCTAGATCTAAGGGATATCGAGATGGTTGAAATGTCTTTTCAAAATTTAATTGGTACCAATCACATTAATTGTAATTGTCAAAAATGATTTTTTGAAAAGGTCACGAAAGATGTAAAAGATGAGACTCAAAAAAGAAAATTATAATATATAAATAAATATACATAACCTAAAAGAGGAGAATGTAATATAAAGGATATGGGAAACTAAAATTCGTGATTCAGTTTTCCTTTTTATAGAGGAGTGACAGCGTCCTAAGGCTAAAAAGTCATACTCACTCATTTTCCATATTCGAAAGATAAATTCTCCTAATCTAGTCAAACAAATGGACTAACTACTTCTAATTTCCTAAAATGAAATGCAATTCTAAATGATATGGTCCAAACATATGGAGGGTATGGGAATAATAGTAGAAAAATATCATACAATTGAAAATAACCTAAAAATAGGAAAAAAAATGCATGAGACGTAATAAATGTCACACAAGGTATGAATCTAGTGCGAAAAAGGTTTAAAGGGTTTAGTATTGACCTAACAAATTTCTATAAGTCCCCACTAGCATTGGATTAGTGAGAAATCAGGGGAAAAAATCACAACTAGCATTGGACTAGTGTGGTGACATCATACACTCATTATAAATAAATAAATAAAACATATAAAACATAATTAAAACAAATAAACACATAAAAAATATAGAGCATGTAGGGCACATAGCATATAGGCATAATATCTAGATGCAAAACCTTAAAGAAAACGAATAAACACATAAGCATACAAGCACACGAGCATGCAAATAAATAAAAACTAACCATTATATTGGGGCCCTAATACAATCTAAAAAGGAGGGTTTTGAAAATAATAAACCTATCTATTACATTTATCTAACTGAATACATTTTGCTTGAGCAAAAGAAGAAGACCTATCTATTACAACTTGGCAATTAAATGCCTCCCAAATAATCATCAAAAATTAAATAAAATAATTTAAAACTTAAAATGAATAAAACGAGGAAATAAAAGAAAAACCACTTAAAATATGCAATCATACATAAAAAAAAATACATAGGAACACATAAAAGAACTTAAAATAATAATAGAAGGTACCTCCCTTAAAATAGTAGTTAAATAATGTCGAATTTGCCCTATTTATACTCCAAAACCAACAAAATAGTCAAAGGCACCAATTTAATTGACAATTTAAAGAAAATGTAATAATATAGTGAATTATTTTAAAGGAATGCAAATAAACATAAAATTCCTAAAAATTTACTAATTAAATGCATTCAAATGAACCATGATTGATAATTAAAGGAGATGAACAATTGTCATTAAAAAAATAAAAACCATTAAGGACTCAATTACAAAAATTTAAAAAGTTTTGGGGTTAAATTATAATTATTAAAAATTTGGGGCCAAATTGAATAAAAGATAAAGTTTATGGACAAAAATGCAATTAAATTAAGGACCTAGTTGAAAGAAATCAAAAGGTTTTAGGACCACAGTGAAATTACACAAAAGCTCAGGGACCTAGTTGTCAAATTCGTTTTCTGGTGACATAACAAAAAATCTGATCTTGGCTTTTTCTCTCTCTTTTACTTGTTTGGCTTACCCCCTCAGCCCAACGAATAATAAAGAAAAGCACCCAACGAAAAAAAAACCTAGTCTACATCTGTTCACTATTGTCCAATCGACAAAGAAGTTGGGTTTAAACCTCCAAACTCATTCATAAATTCAAGTAAAAGATCAAACAACCCATTTCTTTGAGGAAAAAACAAAATCCAACAACAAATATACACATTTGAAAGATCAAACCAAAATAGACAAACGGAAAGCAAAGAAAGAGCAAGGAAACTTATTTTCCGGTGGAAACAAGAATGGGTCTGCCGGAATCTGGAAATTTTCTAGTCAAACGACCGGAATCTCATCGTTTGGAGGCAGATTTTCATACACACATAATCCCTACAACCTCATGAACTCATGCAAATCATCAAATATAGTCCCCAAACATCATAAATCATGCAAAAATAAGTTTCAAAGTTTATGAACATAAACTTCCATCAATACACCCAAATCTTCATATGAACGTCGAATCGATCAAGGAAAAGTTGTGGGAATTCCTGATGATGCTTTTGAACTAGATTGAAACCAGAACAACATGAGGGAAAGTGGATTTGTCGAAATTTTGAACTTGTGTCAGTGGACACCAGTGATGGCGACAAACTAACCACAACATGAAAGATAAATGACATTCAAGTTTTAATATGTTTCAACTCTATCACTGAGTCTATATTCACAATGAGAGAAAAGAAAAATCCTATATAAGAATATAACTTGAATTCAAGTCCAAATCCTTGTATGTCATCTCTCATCTCCCAAGAACTCACCACATGTATAAGCCTACATGTCGCCCTTGTGTGTTTCTTATAGTATGCCAATTCCACCTATTTATAAGTTACACTACTTGGCCAACATCCAAGTAATAAAAAGAAATAATTGCTAATTCCTAAACTTATACAGAATAGGAAATAACTTCTAAATCTTAAATAAAATAGGGAATTCCTTGGCTACTATTTCAAATAACTAGACAATTAGAAAACTAGTTACTTGCATACAAAATTAAAAATTTGCCTAAAAGAAATTAAACCAAATTTCTAATATTTTTAGACATCCTTTCAACTTCTAGGCCAAAACGGGATATACAAAAAAAAAAAATCATATGAGTTTGGGGTGTAAGTTTCAGGAAATTCTACTAATTTTGGAAGTATTTTCATAAATAGGCAATGAATTTTTTATGAAATTATTAATAAAAAATTTGCTAAAAATATTCCCTAATGTGAAGAGTGAAAAAATAAGTTCAGTAATTTTGTGGATTTATATTTTGTTTATTTTCAACAACCTTTTACATTTTTAAGTTGCAATTACTGACAGGTTATCGATTTCTGTGCAATAATAAAAATAAACTTAGTTGCCAATTAAAATAATCAAAACCCAATTCTGAGTATTGGAGCAGGGACTCTAGGTGTGCAATGGGTTACTTGATTCACCCTGTTCTCGAAGAGTTTGTTTAACCCGATATACCAGAATAAGATTGCTTATTCACACGAAATTATTAATTTGTAAACAGGGCAAGTAGGGTCGTATCCTCAGGGATTGGAGAAAATTCGTTTCTTTTCAAATCCACAGTAACAAGAGAGTGTTTTTGTATAAACGATGACAATCAAAGGAGTTCAAATAAAAATAAATAGCTAACTAGAAATTAAATGACAATTCACTAAAATTAGGGTAATAATAATTAAAGGTCTAGCCAAGAAATAATTTCAACAATGGTTCACCAAATTGATCATTGATGCACAAGCAATTCTAATTATTTACTAATAAATAGGTTATAACTGCCAAACAAGCAATGACAGTTAACCCCTCCTTACTGTGTCGGTGATTAAGATACACCCGTTAATCACTGCTCTAATTGAGAAATAATCTTAGGTACGCCCATAAGATTTAATTCCCTAATTGCTTTACGTATTAGAGGAACCCTATTCTAACCAAATAACGCACTACTAGGGTTATTTTATATTAGCCTGCGTATTCTCCTGATACAAACCTAATCATGCCAGTTGTCACTATTTCGAGGCAATTAAACAATTACGGATTTAATATCTCAATTGACAATAGATTATTAAATCAACTCATTATCCAGATCCAAGACAATCAATTAATTAAATAACCATAAGCACTGCAATCAGGGAATATGCAAATACCAATAAATAAGAGGAAAAGATAAAATTAAATCGATCTCACAATTTTTAGATAAACCAAATCCTCCGTTGTTTTTTAATTAGAAAAAGGGATTTAGTTCATTCCTGACGAGTCAAACCCATGCGAAAATTCAAAAATAATTGTCACGTGAGTGTGTTTGGATTGTAAGTTATTTGAGATATTTTTACTGTAGCACTTTTTGTGATGTGATGTATGTGAGATAAAAAGGTAATTGAGAAGATAAAAATATGTATTAGAAATTATAATGGTGATGTAAGTAAATATATTTGGGCAAATAACTTACATTCCAAACGCACTTGTCTCCGATTGAGAAGTTTCAATTCAATAAGGGAGGAAAACGAAACTACAGAAGGTGATCAATTGCTTTCACTTGGTCCTGCCATACGAAGAAGGAAAAGCTACTAAAGAAAAGTCAAAAGCTAAGCTTAAAAGTTTGTCCCCAATTGTTTGCTATCTAATATCTAGTTCCTACCCCTACTGTGCGGCGTCCGCTAGGGAGAAGAAGAAGGCTCCCGCCGTCCCTTGAATGCAGTCCTCCGCAATTATCAAAAAGGGGTCTGGTGTTGATGTTCCAAAAATGCCCCTGGAGTAATAGAGCGGAGCTGGAGTATTCTTTTTTTTTTTTTACTGCTGCCAATACTCTTCCCTATAACTGCCAAATTGGTACATTTTTATGGTATTTGCGTTCCACTCTCTTAATAAATACAAATTCCCAAATGTGAGTAGAATTTGATAATTAATCCACATCGGATCAGGTAATAGGGGAATTAATTATACAATGAATGATAAAATTGCAACTTATCAATTACCATATTGTAAAATTGGGATATTTTGTTTTCCTTTTAAATTTGGATCTCTTCTAATTTCAAGATATCTACAGATGTTTTTTTGTGTGTTTATATGTAGTAACATTCGTAGATATAAATAAGATTCTTAATTATATAACATTTGTATTTTTTTTAATCTTTTATGAATGTACTATTACAACACCTTTTTCCTATTCTTTACAGATAATACTAGACGAAATCACTTTTTTCAGGTAAAGGATGTGCTTTGTTATATATCCTTTTTCATACTATCAAAAACTAAGCATAATTTGATAATTACCATGGTTCGAACTTATTTAGACCACCACCCTCTTTTGGTGAGCGTGGATGGAGTTAGTCGACTGTCAATCCACAGTTGCAAGGCCTTTCTGGTTTTGAGCTTGTTTGGCTTAAGCATGTTGCTTGGATTTCTTTGAAGAGGCATTGCAAACTTGGGAGAGGAGGTCAAAATGTAACTGATAAAGCGGACATGGGTGACCAAAATCCCAAGAGAATGAAATTAAGAAGTCTTTGGGATCATTCTCAAGAGGAAAGGACGATGTAGTGCGAGGTTAGAGGGTATTTTAGAGTTATGAACAGTTACTTTGGTCCTACATGAACACCTTCACTAGGTGTCTATTCCTGTAATTTCACATTCATTTATTGTGCTGAGAAAATTGCACGCTATGCTTAAAGGGTTGTACATTATGATCCAACTGTAGATGATGTTATCATATTATCGTTATGTGCCTGTTATACCCTTATTATGTATTTTTTACTTATTAATAGAATTGGGTTTTTTTTTGTCTTTTTGCCCCTCTTTCTCTCCACTCACCTCGTACTCCTTCTCGCCACACCTATCGAACCCCAGAGGGGCTTATCGATCGAGGTTCTCTGCAGCTCTCATGCCTCCTCCTCTTTCCCCCATTTCCTTTTCTCTTGTCCATCGATTCTCCTCATTAATGACGACCATGCAATTGAGGGTGCTTAAGTGTATAGATTGAAACTATTGCAAGGTTTTGTGGCAATCTCATGTTGGATTTTTAGTTGTGTTTATTAGAATACTGACCATATTTTCAAAGTCTCCTCATTTTTTGAGAATTATAGGGAAGGAAAATAAAGGACAAAAGATATATTACTTCTCCTTACTAGTTCAAGATGATAAAGTACTGTACCAACACAGTCATTACCTTGTGGTTTTGGTAGTGTGTCACTGGCAGACTAGATCAAGGGATTATCAAGTTAATCAAATCGTTATAAAGATTTGTTTGTGCCATGCTTCATAATTGTCATTTTGCTCTGTTGTTTTTTCAATCTCAGCCATTATATTATTGTCATTGTAGCAACTTAATCAGCACCTAGTAGAAGTGGATGATGCAATAGAAGAGAATAGTGCCTTCGATGACAATGACAACAGCCAACTCCAAAAGGTGCTTGATTTACCAACTTTGATTTGGAGGAGCAGAGATAAATGCGGCCGTGCACCAAAATGGTTCCGCCCGATTGTTGCCATGCAATGTTGTATCCATTGCTTCTGTGATTGGTTTTACTTATCTCAGAGATTACCTCAATGTTGGATGTAACGCAATTATTCATTTATAGGGAGTTTGAGACTAGCAATATCCTTCTTGACAAAATCGTACAAGGAAAGAAGGCCTTTCAAAACTTGCAGTACGTGGAGCATTCCATGTACCAGTATATATATGTATGTATGTATGTACAAGTATATAAGATTTGAGCATGAGATCCGAACCTATTGACTTGTTAAAAGCCTAAACAATTTTAGGCTTGTTTGGATTGCGGTTTTCCGTCGGAAAATTACATTATTTTTCGTGATCATATTTCCCTATTACCTTTTTTCCTCACATACATCAAATCGCTACAGTAATTTTTTCATGAAAAATCATGAAAAATGCAATCTAAATACAACCTTAATTCATGTTTAATTGTTTACATACTATACGAAAAGACTTTTGACATGAGATTCGATACACCTGTAAATTTTCAAGACCAGAAGAACTCTGCCTAATTATGCTCTGCCAGTCATACCAATCGTTCAAAAACTACCATTCTCTGTTGTGATCATTTATTCTTTTCATAATTTGCATGAAAAGCCCTTCAATTTTGCCCACTTTTCAGAACATCTGAATTAAAAATTATATCCTTTCAATTAGTTATGTTAACAAATATTTCTAAAATAAAAAGGGTTGATTTAGAGAATGAGGTAGTTATTACGGATACTTTTGCTTTCCTTTGGATGAAAATGACCTCGATTGGAAAGGAAAAATGGAGATGATTATAAATAGGTAATACCTTCTGCTTCCACTACCTTGAACATATTCGGAATCAAGGGGTCTTTTTTCTTCTGCTTGGTTTACTCTTTTCTTTCTCCATTCAACCCAAACAAAAAAAAAAAAAAACTCTTTATTTCTATGTTTTGCGGGAAGAAATAGAGAAAGGACAACTGTAGGAAGAGTATTAGGGGTCAAAATTTATTTCATATAAACTAAGAGGGGTATAGATGAAATCTGCACTTTGTCCTTCCGGTGACATGCTCAAACGCTTCATTCTTCACCATTTTTCTGGGTTTTTCATTTCTCTTTTGATTTTATTTGTGGGGGTTATTACCAGAATATTCTCCTTATTCCTTTCTTTTCTCAAAACCTCTCTCTGTCTCTTAACAAGTCTTAACTTCACAACCAAACTTGCATTAACAAAATTCTTTCCATTTTATATTTCTTGGAGCCTTTTCTTTTTAATTCAATACACATTTATTTTTTTTTCCTGTTTAATTGAAAATCAGAACCTTAAAGAAACCCATGTCTTAAGTTTTGTGTGAAGATGCTACTTGATGTGATTGCAAGGAGGCTCTGTTGAATTCAAAATTCAAAATTGTGATTCGTGGATTCTGTGTTAAATTTTGATTTGATTATGGGTTCTGAGAAGGGTCTGAGAGAGGCAATGGCATCGGTTTCGGGTTCAAGAAATGATAATGCAGCTGAGGAAGCTTCTTCACCTGATATGTTGAAGAATACGCCATCCAATATAAGGAGGTTGGCTCATGAGATTGAGCAGTTTGAGGGCAGGCACAAGTATCTTGCTCAGACAACTAGTCCATCAGATGGGGGTGATGTTCGTTGGTACTTTTGCAAGACTCATTTGGCTGAAAATGGTCAGTTCTCTGGACAAGAAAAATGAAACATACGCTCTGATTGTATGGCGGTTAATTGAAAATTTTTTGAAAAGTATAACGTAGAATTAATGTTTATTTGTGATAAATTGTAGTTGATAATCGTGTTTAAGAAATTATTTTCCAGAAAAATCGCTGTACAATGGGAGCTAATTATTGTAGTTGCGGTTATATTTAGGCAAAATCTATTTGCATTCTAGCTTTTGGTATCAATTTATGCAGATAAGCTAATGTTGTTTGCGTATAACTCGGTATCTAAGTAATGAATATTAGAATTGAAAAGCACGAGTTAGTTCAACTGGTTAATGCTACTTTCCCAGCAATATCTGCTGTTCAACTTGATTATCGTCTCTTCCGATAGCAGCATCCCAGCTCCCCCTTTAACTTAGACTAGGGAATTGAGGTAGTAAATGAAGGAAAAAGAAAGAAAAGAAAAGGATCACAACATGACGTGAATGCCAGATTGATGTTTTCTTGAAGTAATGGTACATGATGAAGAATTAAAATTCATGAAATGGCTAATCAGCTTATGTTTATTCAGGGTAAGTGGCTTTCTTGGATTGAATCATGTGGGTGATTGATGAGCGAGAAGAATATTTTGGAGTTTTTTTTTTTGCAGGAAATGAAAAATAAGTACTTTTGACAAGATCTACCCATAAGTGATATGGAATATGGACGGAAAGCTAGTGTAGTTGAAATGTATATGAGCACTAGAGGCTTATTAGTCTATTGTTGTAAGTATAGTAAGACTAATGGAGATTTTTAGCCACCTGTGCTCATGCATATTCCTTGTCAGAAACAGTAAAGGCTTGGTGGTCTATAATTGCAGCTGTGACTTATCAAAATAAAGAACAGTGATTATAGGAGTAACATTACTTGAGTAACTGACTGAGTGTTAGAATGTGAAGAAACTGATGTTGAAACAATGAAGCTAGTTAGAACTAACCTCTTTTCTGGTCATTTTAGGATGTCAGAAATGTGAAAAGAACTGACTGAAGCACTTGACTAATAATAATTAATATACTTTAGTATGAATAAATCCTAGTATGTGAATGGAATTTTTTATTACAGGTTGCTTTGCTTTTTTTGCATATCACTGTTGCATATCACTGGTATTGGTATGTGAAACTAATTACCTAGCTTAAGTTTTCCTTGCCCTTTTGTTTTTTCAGAGCTAGCTGCATCAGTCCCTCGCTCAGAGATAGTTGGAAAGGGTGACTATTTTCGATTTGGTATGAGGGATTCTCTTGCAATAGAGGCAGCTTTCTTGCAGGTTTTATTATGAATCTTTAGTCAATTTGCTAGAATTGAATTCGTGCATGTTTCATTGTCTGTTGATTCAAGAAAGACTTCATTTGACTAAGAAAGTGTCTATTCAACAGTGAGCATTTGTTTGAGTAAATTATGATTACAAGTGTTTGCCTAGGGATACACACTTGTACATCTATGCATGTGTCGGTGGCTGTCAAGTAAATAGGAAGACAGTTTGCTGGATCACTTGCTACTCTGAACACTCTTCAAGCAAAGATCTTAAGCATTAATTTACTTGTCTTTTCAGAGAGAGGAAGAATTGCTTTCTATTTGGTGGAAAGAGTACGCAGAATGCAGTGTAGGTCCAAGAGGGCAGCCTGGAAGCTATTCTACACTGAGCCAACAGCTAAAAGAATCTTCTTTAGAGACTGAAGAAGAGAGAGTTGGTGTTCCTGTAAAGGGTGGTTTGTATGAGGTACTATGATATTATTATCCTCTCTGAGATTTTCAGTAGGTCAATCCACAAAAGTGTTTCCATTGTGACGTGTCTGTAGTTACGGAATTTGTTTCAACTGAAATGCAGTTCATTTTTCTGAGCTGAATGATATTATTTATGCAGGTAGATTTGGTAAAGAGGCACTGTTTTCCTGTCTACTGGAGTGGGGAAAACCACCGCGTGCTTAGAGGTCACTGGTTTGCTCGTAAAGGTGGTCTTGATTGGCTTCCATTACGCGAGGATGTTGCCGAGCAATTGGAGTTTGCCTATCGTAGCAAGGTATAGGATTCTAACATTGGTGTTTTTGATTTATATCTGTTTCTATTGAGTGTAATTGGAAATATCTTTATAACTTTGTGATTCTTTTGTTGTGCCAATGCATACTATTACTAAATGGTGGTAGTGGATTGTTTTTTTTCATTAAAAATGGGCTCATTCCCCCTCCCTCCCCTTTGTCTAGTATTGTTAAGGAGTGATATTTCTTTTATGAGAAGCTTCAGTTCTCTGTTGAAGCTTTGGACCCCTACTAGAGTCCTTTCTTATGTATTCCTTTTTTGTTAGTAGGTGCTAATCAATGAACTTTATCATTTAAACCCAATAGTTGGTAATTTTCCACCTGATTTGTGCATTATCTCTTCGTTTGGGCTTCATTTGTTAAATCATCTATCCTTAATTGAAGGACTAATAAATATTTATCCTCAGGTTTGGCATCGAAGAACATTTCAACCATCAGGATTGTTTGCAGCTCGAGTTGATTTACAGGGTTCTAACCCAGTAAGTCAGAGTTTTGCATATTTAGATTCTTCACCATTTTAACAACATTGATTTTATGATTTCTGTAAATGTTGCATTTCTGGATTTAGGGACTCCATGCACTTTTCACTGGGGAAGACGATTCATGGGAAGCTTGGCTTAATGCTGATGCATCTGGACTTTCAACTGTTATTACTCTAGGAGCGAATAGTATTAAGTTGAGGCGTGGTTATGTGCCAGCTCTGTCTTCAAAACCTACCCAGGTATGTTGCTTGTCTTATAACTTTGAAGGATTTTTTCTTGGGGCTTCCTTGATTTTTTTTAATCTTTTCAAGAAAAAGGGTTAATTCCTATATCTTTACACTTTTCTGGATGATATGTGTGGTCTGTTGTATTGCATTTGCTGAAGTAGTTTACTGCAATCTCTTAATAATATAAGACTCTTGCTCTATAAGGATGAATTACGTCAGCAGAAGGAGGAGGAAATGGATGATTATTGTTCACAGGTATGTCTGCCTACTTTTTGTACTTTAACCAGTGGCGGTACTTTTTGTTGTTAATGGCCATGTTGAAGTTATACGGTAATATCCAAAGCAAAATTGTTTCCAAATATGATGCATTTTGTTGTGCCAATCGTTTATGTATATCTACTCATATTCTTACTTCTACGGTACGGATCTGTCTTTTTTTTTCCCCTACTTGTGTTTCATGTGTAAGATGATGGAAATTAAACGAATGAGTTTTTTGCCGTTGTTATGTGTTGATAAGAGTAGTTCATCTCCACATATATTCACTTTTGCAAAGTGTATGTCTGCGTGCCTGTATGCCTTTTTGTGCTTGTGTTTCTTGCATAAGATGATAAAGTTTTAATAGTCTATACAAGAATGAAAAAGTTATCTTAAAGGTATCTATAGTATCTATTTAGTGTGTTTTAGTAAATTTGGAACTTTAGTGCTTCTATTTGAATTAAGGTGGTGTGCTATGTATTTGCTTAATCATGTTCCCACTCATCATTTTCTTGTAGGACTTTAACTGATCCTTTCCTTTCTTTCCTTGCTATGCTGCTTGTGTTATATACCTTATATCAAGCCATGAGGAAACAACTATGAAACACAAAATCCTTTTGCCTTCTGCAATTGGGAAGACTCATCCCTCTCCCTTAAAAAGAAGAAACAAGAGATTTTCCAGTAAGGCTCCTAGGGCTTAGAATTCTTAACTGTCTACAATTTTGGGACCATAATTTTTTGGTGACGTTGAAAATCATAGTGATTGCCATGCCTCATAATCCTCAATTGATTAACATAGGCCTTTGCTGCTTAAACTGAAGAACGACCAAATTAATTGAGACAATCATATCTACTGCTGCGGTCAGGTCTCTGTATACTTTAAACCTCATATAACTTAGTCCTCATAATTTGGGCTCGGTAACTATGATAGACTTATGCTTCTTCACTGGTGTGATTTCAAATTGATTTTGTGAGCCTGTGTGACAATCAGATTGTGAAATTATTCTTTATGGAAATAATCGGTAAAGATTAAGCTTATGATTTGCTGTATTCTGCATGATATTTGTTACGAGGTCACAGATATTTGTTGATATAGTGTCAAACAAGAAGCAAATTTGATCTCATGATCTTCCAGCTTATGCGTAGTTGTATCTGTGGCAGATAAAAAGCAAATGAGAAGGTGAGTGGGTGGTCAACTGGAAAATGGTTTCTCTACATCAGTGAGTAGGTGGTTAAAAAGGAAGACAGTGGGTTATTACTTGGGCTTGTTCAGGAATAATTTTGGAAACGCAAATAAGGATTTTTCACCAAAGTCTTCATCTGGCATTTGTATGCTATGAAATAGTCAAATGGTGTAGGCTTTAAGTAGGGAATATACTTTCGGCTGTGCCAGGCCATCTTGAATTTTGTAGGGATTGCTCGAACTTCTTAGGAAAATAATAGTCTGGGTTTACTTTTGAATGTACTTTCAGGGTTAATGAAGCCTTGATAGATGCAAAGTTGGCAATGATAATGTTTTGCAACTCTTATTTAAGCCACAATCTCTTGCTGGCTGTGAAGGTGGACAGTTTTAGACTCTCTGTATGACCTTTGTTTATTTTTCTTGGTCAGTTGTATAAAATTTTGCATGGCAATTGGTTTTAAATGTTGCTGCCTTACAGCTGTTGGAGCTGCCTTGGCTCCTACTGGAGACATTTCTCAACATGAGAAGAGTACACATACTTGTAATTGAATCGTGATGGTGCTGAAAAGCATTAGGAGCTGAAGCTGGCATTAAGTGTTTATAGTCTTTTTTCTTTTTTTTTTCGGTTGATAATTGTTCTCTTTTTCCCAACTAAATGCCGTACAAATTTCTCTGTTGTAATTTCTCTTTGCAGTATGGTCACTTTCAGTGATCAAGAACAACTACCACCAGATATGCTGGTTACTTTCTAATGCAAGCAATATAATTTATTACTCCTGCTGTAGGTTCCTGTTCGGCATCTAGTATTCATGGTTCATGGTATCGGGCAAAGGTTGGAAAAGTCTAATTTAGTTGATGATGTTATAGATTTTCGTGAAGTCACTGCAAGCCTTGCTGAACGACATTTAAGTTCATATCAACTTGGCACTCAAAGAGTTCTCTTCATCCCATGTCAGGTAGACTTGATATTTTGCTTTTCACTATTTGTCTAATTATTCATGCATTTATTTGATTAATTGGAAGGATGTCAGAACATTGTTCGATATAATCTATATCTACTGAGCAATATATTTCTTTATTAGGTATCTTGGGAACATTCTACATAGCTCTTTGCAATATTGGTGATTTAAATAGTGCTTCGGTTGAGGCAAAAAAATTATAGGATTGTATGTTTGTAAGGTTGCTATCCTCTGGGGGGTTGGTCCTTATCCTGGAGAGGAGTCTAACTTAACATTAGAAGTGAAGGTTACAAGCTGGACATTGAAGAACAAAATTTTGTTGTACTGATTATTGATTTTTGGTTTTGTTGAAAGATAATAGAGTTTGTTCAGGTGGGGTTTTAGTGGCATAGTTAAGTTGTCGAAGGGGGAAGACTGTTCTATTTGTTTTGGTGACAGGAACCTGTATCTAAAGGTTTCTATGAAGCCATATCTGGATTTAGAAATAATTTAGACAGATGCTGCTTGTACAATCAGATAACATAAATTGAAGTAAACTGCAGTTGCTCCAATAAATCTGCTTACTTATGAAGAGAATGAGGAAATGATAAGAGCAACTTCCTCGCTGTATTGTTTCTAAATCTTTAAGCCAGTATTATGTCTGGGGTATGACAGTGCTTTTGACTAAAACATAGAGGATGTTGAATGGGTGGAAAAATAAATAAATCTTGTGCGTATTTGTTCAATCCACATTTGGATGCTAGGTGATGCATAGGTTTTTGTATGTCAAATTTTGTCTCAGTTATATTTAAGCTTTGTGCTGGTTGGCATTATTATTGGAATGGAATGAGGATAGAAAGCACATGCAGGTGCATTACCTTGTTTAGCAAGGAAAGAAAGGAGAAGCGGAAGTACAAAACAACACATTGCTAACCAAAGTTGCTAGAAATTGTTAAACCTCAAGGATGAAACTGGAGC
Organism: Coffea eugenioides; assembly: GCF_003713205.1. NCBI lineage: Eukaryota > Viridiplantae > Streptophyta > Magnoliopsida > Gentianales > Rubiaceae > Coffea > Coffea eugenioides. The sequence goes on from NC_040044.1 coordinate 10,661,839, forward strand.
ATGATTGGAACATCATTGTTTGGCAATTTGGAACACCGACTTTTCATTCAAAGTCAAAACTAGCTTATTTGTATAAACTTTAGATTTGTATTTTCATTGGCAAATTGAGAAAGTTTAAATATCTATTCTCTGCATTAATATATAAAAGGACTTGTTAAAATGATCTGAAAGACTCGTTAACCTCACAAGTGTATTGAAACTGTAGCTGTTTAAGTAGTCAAGGAAGCTTATCCCAGTATTCTGTATCTCAATATTGGGAGCATACTACACTCTACGTTTCGTTGCATGTTCTTGAATCATCCACCATTTAGGTATTCTTGTGCTTGACTCTGGTTCCGCATGTTCTTTCACTTCCAACTTAGAAGTTGGAGGAGATAGAGTACTGAATAATAATGAGGACATCGTTATGAATTTGAGAATTAGTTAGAGAACTATCAAGGGTGAATAGAAAAGTGTAGACATTGATTCTATTGCTTTATTATACTTCACTGTCTTCCATATGCCTCTTCCATCATGGGCAAATGGGAAGGGCATAATTTAGTTGAAAACTTCTGCACTGATTAGAAATATATCCTTATGAAATGATCATTAGCCATTGGATGTGTTTCTAATGCAACTGGAGGATAATTTTGTTCCTCATAATTAACTGGTTAAAGATTTTTTGAAACTCGCTATGGTGAATCTGCTGCAAAATGTCCTCTCCCTCTCTCTGTCTCTCTCTCTGCTAAACTAGGTTAGGTATCCTCTGACTGCCTATTACTGGATATTTATATTGTCTCTTTGTGTAGTGAAATACACCAATTCCATGTCCATATTCTTTGGTAGTTTTTTTTTCTTTTTTTTATTTAAGACATCTTTGCTACATTCGTAGGTGGAAAGGTATTAATATGCTTCTTTTTTTATTATAAGCTGGTCCTCTTTGTCTAATACAAACAATATTTCACTTCATATTTTTGGTAATTTGATTTCATCAGTGGAGGAAAGGTCTGAAGCTTAGTAGTGAACATGCTGTAGATAGAATTACCTTAGATGGGGTGAGGAAGCTTCGCGTGATGCTGAGCGCAACAGTCCATGATGTCTTGTACTACATGAGCCCCATATACTGCCAGGCTATTATTGACTCGGTGAGTAGAGATTGCTTCTGCAATTCACATGTTTCTTTGTCTTCGTCCTTTCTAATCTGATTTCTGAGTGTTTGTCTACATACTTTTGTACTCGACTCTTGTTCAGAAATTTCATTTTTGTCTTGTAATAAGTGAGTCACTATTACTTCCGAACGAAGTACCTTTTTCCTGTGCAGATGCTGTAATTATCACTTCCTACGTTTGTTTGATTGATTCCTTATGCTACTATGATAAAGATAGGTATTTCAGTCTGCAACCATTTGCTGGTGGTTTCAATTGTGGAAGCATAGTGATGGTTTTAACTTAAGAGATCTCTTGCTGATGCATACTGATGGTTTTATTTTGTGGTCATGCTGCAACACAAGATATTCTTATCTGAAAGAAATGAATTTGCTATGTTGGTTATGTAGTTTTAGTTGTTCTAAAGGCACTGCTTTTGATTAGACTTTCAATCCCTGAAATCTCTGAACTTGCTGAACTGTGAAATTTAGCGAGTTTACGACGAAATAATTTGGCTTTCATCTATATTTCCATAAAGGGAATCACGTTCTCTTCTTTTCTGCATATGGGCTGGAGTTGCATCTTAATGTGTTGTAAGTTGGAATGAGCTCATTTATGTCACAAAAAAAAGCACTTCTGAACTTTCTCATTTAATATAAGTTAGCACGAGTCTTTCTTCAATTCCTTGTGAAATTATTATAATATTCTTTGTCTCCAGGTCATTCGCTTATCGTTTATTTATATCTGTGTACATTTTCTGATATTACTCCATTTGGGGAATATTTTCAGATTTATATTTTTGTTGCCTCATCTAAGCAAAAGATTCATTTTGCCGTGCTTAGTTCTCCAACATGTGGTTCATAAATGCTTAACATTATATTTCGTTGTGTCTGAATGTTTTGATGAATGTGGCTTTTTGCTTGGTGGCTGTAAAGAAATGAATTTTGCTTGGTGGCTGTAAAATAATGTGTCTGAATGTCTTATTACCTTGTGTCTGTAACTCTTTGGATTCTATATTATTCTGACGTCTGCAAAATTGTTCATTTATGCTGAAGGTATCAAACCAATTGAATAGGTTATATTTGAAGTTTCTTAAGCGAAATCCAGGATATGATGGGAAGGTATGTGCTTGTGTCTCATATTCAATTTGTGCTTGCTCTAAGTTTAAGATTCTGATGTCATATTAATAGAGATGTTATATCATGTTAGGTTTCAATTTATGGTCATTCCCTGGGGAGTGTTCTGTCTTATGACATCCTTTGTCATCAAGAGACATTGGCCTCCCCATTTCCGATGGAGTGCATGTACGAGGATCAAAATGCGAATAAATTGTATGACCCTAATACAATTGGCTTATCATCTGACTGCACCTTAGCCTCGAATGTTGAGGACAGGAGCAATGTTAATGATGAAACTAATCGCGAAGCAGGCATCACAAATAAAGGGGACCCAAGATTGGAGCCATGTTTCCTGGGTCCAGTAGATAACCAGGATAAAAACTCTTTGAATCCGGTGAATCCTGTTGCATCGTCAGACTCAGACATACTTACCCTGACAGGTATCCCTTGCAGGAAGTCATGCCTCGCTTTTGGGTCAAAGTCGGATTGAAACTAATGACAACCGCGATCTGATTTCTTGTGAAATAGGTGGAACTTGTGAACCAATGAACATTAATGATGGGGTTGTGGAAAGCCATGAGGAAAACATTGACGAGGAAGTACCTGAGAATGACAAGGATAAACAGATTGAGCTTTTAAAGGAAGAGGTGTATATCTATAACATACAATAGGGTTTTTCCCACTGTTCATATTGTTGTTCTAGCCAACAAAGTTTCTCTTGTTTCAGATTGATTTACTACAAGCCAAAATCGAGGAACTAGAATCTACCTGTGGTGCAGGTGCAAATCAAATGTTGCTTTAATACAAATATAGTCTTTTCTTCTGCCATTTCTCTTTGACTTCTGATGGTGTCATACAACCAGGGAATGTGGAGAAGGCTAAAGCTATGTCAAAACAACCCATATCTGATGGACCTCCACTGGGGCCAAATCATGCATCTAAGAGTTACACTCCCTATATAAAGTACACGAAATTGGCATTCAAGGTAATGTTATTCCTCTTTGTACTGTAGTTTGTAGTCTGTCCTTTGTTTTTTTCTTAGTAAAAGAGCCATTTTTTATGTAGGGAGATTGGCGGGAACAATATCAGGTTTGTTCATTGTACTTGATGTAATTGCAAAATGGGGTTTGTGGGCTGGAGGAAGGAAAACTTACCTGCTGTTGAAAAAAGTTACAGATGCAAAAGCAAAATCCTTATTGAAATCTATAAGTGAGAAGGAAAAGTGTCTACGTGTATGTATGGCCCAAGTATGTTTGAGGGAAGTATAGGTGATGTAGCACAGAAGGTGTTGATGGGCCAACAGGTTTATGGAACAGTTTCTTTAGCTTAGAACTCGTAATAGCTGGCAATACATTAGGCAAATATTCCTGGAAAAAAGCTCATTAGAATCAGAACAGAAAACAAAGAAAACTGCTGAAATTTGAGATTAAAAGAAGAAAAGATATGGGAAACTCTAGGAACCTTTAGGCATTACATCTAATGCAAGATTGCATCACACAACCTCAAGGAAACACTAAGTCTGCAAGACTTTATTAAGTAAGAAACCTCTGTCTTCTCTTTGTGGAGATGTACAATATTCATAGACTCAATAATATGCAATGATTAGATTCCTTAAGCTAGACTCTCTACTTGGTCTAGGGTCTCTTTTTCGAGTCAATGGTTCCAAAAACTGATGTGGGCATATCCATTATTGACATGTTGTACTTGGTGTTTGCTTCATTAATAGTCTACCATGGTTTTATAGATGTTCTCATATGGTGTCCAAAGTGTTGTGCTTCTTTATGCAAGTTCATTCTTTTAGTTCTGTATCACTATTTCCATAGTGCTTTCCAAATGCATAAAAAAGAACATACTTGAATCAAATAGTCTCATGTTTTGCAGATTGCAATGTTTTTTTGTTTTACATGCTAGTATCTGATAGAGTTCATGATTTATTTGTCAGGTTGATACATTTTTCACCGTTGGTTCTCCTCTTGGTGTGTTTCTTTCGCTTCGCAATGTTCGTATCGGAATTGGTAATGGTTCAAGATCAATATTATTTTGATGCTTCACTATCTCCTGTATGTCCACTGTGCACGTCAATGTTTCTTTGGATGCATATGAATGGTCACAAAAGATATTACTTGCTTATACTCTATAAACAGTGGGTGCATGTTTTGCAAAACATCATGTCAATTTGTGCTTGAGATCACATGTTTATGGAGATTCTATTTTGTCTTTCTGGAGAAGGCATGTTCTTTTGTTTCATTTGTTAAGTTTTGCACTTCTTCATTTAGCCCTTTCTGCTTCTATTGTGTTAGTGAAATATGAAGGCTATTGAGTACTTTTCATCCATTATATTCTCTCTCTTGTTTGTTGCAAGAGGCAAATGTCAAGGAATGTGATTGTGATTAACCCAAAAACAATTCAAGCAAAGAGGATACATGCTACTACTGCTGTGCTGGCAGTTCAGTTATGTCCAGTCTCAGATGATAAATTTAGAAGTCTTTCTCTTCATTATCTTTGTAAACTCACTTATTCTGGACACTTTCAAGAGATTTTTCCATAGCTTCTTTGCAATATTCAGCGGAAGTGATGGACTTTCTATCAGATCATATATATGATTAACATTTGGAAGTATGCATTAATTTTTTTATCTGGTTTATAACCCATTACTGTATGAAATTCAACTAATTATTCTATTCATTGCTAATGATTAGAATAGTAAAAAATATTTGTAGCTCTGACATGCAAAATATGTTGTTGGAAGGGAAGTCATTTTGGTGTGACATTCGTATGGGCATATTCAACTCTTATGCTCCATAGTGTATAAGATATTCTGAGTCCCTGTGTAATTGTTTATGTTCAAGACATGGTCCATTCTAGTTATAATGATTTCTTCTTCTTTGGATTTTTAGGCAAAGGGAAAGATTATTGGGAAGAAGATAACATAAATGAAGAGATGCCGGCCTGTCGACAAATGTTTAACATCTTTCACCCTTTTGATCCTGTTGCTTACAGGTAGACATAAGACCTCATCTTTACTATATTTAACCATGCTCGGTTTATGACATTTTATTCCTTGCCACATTCATTTTTTGCACAGAATAGAACCACTCGTATGTAAAGAATATGTAGATAAACGCCCCGTGATTATCCCTTACCACAGGGGCGAAAAGCGGTTGTATGTTAGATTTCAGGTGAGACCCTTTTGAGTTTCCATACTGTGAGTGTTTAACATCTTGTTCTCTTTTTGTCACTGATGATATGGTCTGCAGGAGTTTAGAGAAGGCTTGGCTTCACATTCTCAGGCCCTGATGGATCAAATGACCGCTGTTAGGGTAATCTTGATCATCCCTAGCTCCTGCTTACTTCCTTTTTCTCTTTTAATTTGGCGTGTATGGAGAGAGGGAATTTATGTGCACGAGAATTCCAATTCTATTCTCTAGGATTATAACAGGGGAAGCTAGGCTTTTGTGCCCCTAACGTAACGGAAAAGGGAAATGTGAGACAATTATTTGATACATGAGAATTTGATGTTGCTAAACCTTTGGAGATAACTAGTAATTCTTATTACTGATCATTTGCTGTTGGCAATGATTACATGACTATAGATAGAGACTTGGACCACTTGCACTATTGGCAATGATTACATGGCTACTGAATAGGGTAGATTGCAAGTACCTCGTATTCTGCTGGAATGATGAAATAAATAGTCAACCCTTCCATTCTGAAATACATGGTGCAGTTTTTTGTCAGTGCATTGCTTTTAAGATATGGACCTGTTAGTTTTGTCCACAGGTTGTTGTCTTGCCCTTTCCTATTCAAAACTCTGATTACTTCTCTTTGTTTGATGTTCCTGTCAAATGCTTTGCTTGGGGTCATACCTGGTTGTGATGCAAATTTCAATAGGCATTTATACTACTCTGATCAGAAATGTTTTCATCTTTAATTTTTGTATTTATTTATTTTTTTGTTTTACTATGAAAATTGGATTGACTGATTGTAAGCAGAGAATGTCTGGTGCTTTGATGGTCCCACAATTAGGATTTAGAATTGGACCTAGAGATGGTACAGGACAATGTGCTTGAATATAAGTGTATTATGCGAAGCACTTGGTATGTAGCAAGCGTGTTCATTTTGGTTTTGGCTCCCGAGCGAGAATTTGCTTGAATAATGTGTGTTATGGAAGTGAATAACTGAGTGTAGCAGTCTAGATGTTGAAAATGAAGAAATGTCAGACATGTAACTCCTTGGCATACATATTGTTGATTGGACATGTTTATTTGATTACCATACAGAAACAGATTAATGTCTTAACAACTTGGATGAATGTTTTCTTTTTGAACAGGTTAAAGTGCTTACCATCTGCGAATCAAGAAACAAGGATAACCTGGACGGTAATCCTAAGATGATTATGCTTCTTTTGTTTTTTTTTTTTATTTCAAATTTTTTGTTTGAGTTACCATGTTTGGTCCCTTCTTGATTTCTGACCCATTTAGCACATACTTTGCAGAGGGATCAGAAAATGTTTTAGCAAAAGAAGAGAGATCATATGGATCAATTATGATGGAGAGAGTTACAGGAAGTGAGGATGGGAGAATAGATCATTCTTTGCAAGTAGGTTCTTTTTAGCTGTTCTTTTTTCCTTCCTTGTGCCCCTCCTAATCCTGTGTAAGGATTAGCATTTTTTTGTCTTCTTGATTTAGCAGTGCAAGATTTGAACTTGATTACCCTTTAGAAGCTGATCAGTCTGATCAATAAAATGAGTCTGATATATGCGACTATACTTCACCGTCAGCCATTGAAGCTACTACCATTGGTTTTTACTACTTACTGTTTGCTACTGCAGGATAAAACATTCCGTCATCCATATCTATCGGCCCTTGGGTCCCATACGTAAGTATCAGCTTTGTTCTATTAGTTTTTAATTGTTATTTCATATCTATCTCCAATAGGTGACATTGTCTTGTTGAGACAATTAATTGCCAACTTCTAAAGCTGAATTTCAGAAGTAATGTAATTGCTTGAATGCCATGACTAGAAAGTTGTCAGCATATGAACAGTATAAAGCTGTGTGGTTACCTAATACTTCTTGGTACCAACAACCATCTTCACTTAATACCTCCATTGTGTCTCTCTTTTAGCCTCTTAATGCTACTAACCACCAAAACAGAAAAGGAAAACAGAGGGGAAGAAGTACTTCTTCTCAGCATCCTTTGCTCTTTCTAAACATGTATTTTAATTGAGTGTGGATGATGCAATTACATCTTAAGGAAGTATTCAGGGCTACAGCCTCTGACTTTCCTGTTCCAACCATCACTGGTTAGTTATAGTTTTCTTCAGAGTTACTAATTGCTAGTTCTTTCAAACATGCTTTTTTCAATGCAGAAACTATTGGAGAGATCCTGATACAGCTCTCTTTATACTGAAACACTTGTATCGAGATATACCAGAGGAGCCTCAGTCCACGCATGCACCTCAAGAAGGAACCTCAGAGGATGGGAGTGGTTTGATAGGATGGTCTGAGCAGAGAGATGAAGAACTCCCTCTGACATTCGCTGATAAAGTTAGGATAAAGGATTTTTCTTCCTGGGTGAGGCGTAGTAGGAAGCGCTGAATTGATTTGGATCTCTGGCTTGTGCTGTTGTCAAAAAGTGCACCATCCTAATCAGACTGGCTTGTGAGAACAAATTCACAGCAACTTGGAGAAGGAAAGGTCAATCCACTGTTTTGGTTCCAGATTGTGGGCGATCGTCTACCTAACTTGACCGGGCAGTTTAAGAAGCATACTGTTCTGTCATTGATTGATTGTCTTATAAAGGATAATTTGGAGGATGAGGAGCTGCTTTCTTTGTGTCTTCTCTTTTCGAGTTGCATAGAAGTCAAAACTGTGCAGCCACCCTCTCTGATCTTTATGTAGAACGGAGACTTGTAGTGTTAACAAAGTTTATACTTAGGACATGCAAACGACTGGTAGCTTGTGCATATATTATTGTAAATATTGTAGGTTTGTGAAGTAATTGGTGTTTCTTTGAGCTTTGAGCAGTCAAGCTGCAACTATTGTATTTAAAATGATGTGTAGCTATGAGTTATGGGGCTTGTTCTCGGTTGATTATTTGAACTGATTATAGATTCTGATGTTGGATAATCATTTTTTGTGATGTTCTCGGCTGCCTTTGATGACATACGCATTAAGATAAAGAGTAATTAATGCAAATGCAAAACTGGATTAAAGAACAAACAGTTTTATTGAGAATTTGGCATCTGACTCTAGTTTCAACCACCAATGAAGCTACTACAATTGAAACGGTACAGAAATGGACTTTTAAACACTGGTTACCATGAAGGAACAATAATCAATTTTCTTAAACATCGTAGATTTTTTTGCAAAAAAAAGGATTTGCCTTCTGATCGGACAAGAAGAGTTATGGCAAGGATTCATAAGAAAGACCTGTAGCTGATTCATACAGGAGCGTGATCCGGGGAATATTTTGTAGAGAGGGGCGATCTACGCTGTCTTCTTCACGTAAGCGTTCTACTGCTTCATTTGGCACAAAAAATAAGCCCAATTCTTTCAAGTTGGTCAGATGTTGCATACCAAAAGGGATCCTGTTCAGTTTCATGCAATTGACAATGTGTAGTACCTCAAGAACTGGCATTGCCCCTGCTTCTATTTCCATCAATTTCAACTGGTGGAAGCTCAACAGATATAGTTCCTTCAGCTTTGGGAACCCTGCATGGAACCATAAATAAGTCCCTGTAAAAGCATTGTTGAGATTGAGTTCTTCCAAGTGGGGCAGTACTTGTATCAAAGACAGTGGATTTTCTTTTAATCTGGACCAGTGCAATGTCAAAGATGTCAGATTTTGAAGTGATGGTAACCACTGTGGCGAACTCGAGCATGCCACCAAGAAATAGTACTTCAAGAAGTGGAGGAGGCTTGAACTGCGTGTTCAAGGACAAGGCTACATCTTCATCATTAGCTGCCAAATGCAAGAAGTGAAGGAGATCCATGTTCTCAATAGAAATGCAAATTTCCTCCATGTGTTCAGATTTCAAGTTTGTGATGCCGAATCTCCTGAGCTGAGTCATGCTTCTGATTTTTTTCATCAACTCCGGTTCTGCCTGGACACGATCCAGAACTTGCAAATTCTTTAGCTTCCAGATCTTTGGAGGGATTCTTGTGCCAACATTTAGATTATACTCAATGGCCATTTGGAAAACGTCAAGGTTCTCTGAACAAGATGTAAATAGATGCCTCAGGTTCTGTAGCTTTGTAGTTTCATTCGGCAACATTTCTATCTTAGTATCGCGCAGATCCAAAGTTCTAGGTTTTTAAGCCTTCCAATCATGGTTCGAAGACTCGACCGAGACCCGATACGATACCGTGACGAAATGATATCGAGATATTTGACTCGCCGAAAAATAGGCCGAGACGTCACCGCGACGGGTTGAAACGGCCGAGTCACTCCGAGTTATCTCGAGTCAAGTTGAATTCAACATAAAACCTTTAGAAAAAAAGGATTAAAAAAGGGAAATTCGGGGACCTCTCTACCGCCTATATCAATCTCCTGTCAAGTATGCTAGTACTGATGCTCCTTCATACAGGGAAAGAGATGCGAGTGATGGGCATGTCATAAAAGATTTCGTGGGGCCTTCTTTAGATTAATCATAGTAGTTCCCTATTCTATTACCAAACATAATTAGGACAAGCTCATTCGAAACACCAGACATAATTGGGAGAAGCACTTGGACCGCAGCTCAATTACATCGACCCTTGGAGTAAAAACTACAGCTATATCCCAACACATGAGAAGGAGAAGTCAATATCGAAATCATTCATTGGGAAATAGAAACAAATTTGCCAAAGTACTGATCATGTGAAAAGATACGTTTATATTATTCCAACTTGGTTCAAGTATATGTACCTTCACTTTACTTTTCTTTTCTTTCAAAGGCTATCACTTCCAACTTTCTTTTCCAAAGTTATCACTTTACTTTTCTTTCAAAACCGGCAGGCATCCAAGGTGATAGAATAAGTGAGAGGAGAAATGCCCAAAAGTGAACTGGAATACCACCCGTCATAGTACTCTTCTTACGAACTCTTGTGCCGTGGTGGGATCCGCCTGGAGTTTTGTCCTTCAAATGGGATGTCCATAATGCAACTGTCATTCTTATATCGGTTTTGTTTGGCTTTCTCCTGCAACTTTCTGGAGCTTTGACACTTGGGTACGAAACTCTTTAAATAAAAGACTAGACAAGTCATTTTATGTGTCGGTGCAAGAATCCACAAATTTAAAATTTTTGTGCTCTCTCTATCTCTGTTTTTATTTGGACGTTCTTAGAGAAGCGAGATAGTACCTAAAATAGGAGGAATAAACTCCGATCAAGCTTATCTTTCCTATCGGAAATAGCTAGTCGTCAACTTTAGTTGCAGCAACGGCCCTTTCATTGCCCTCCCTTGGTCTTTCCTTTGAAATAAGGATTTTTTCCGTGGGTCCACAGGTATGAATTTATTTCTTGAAGTTTTCTATACTTATTAGTAGGTATGATTTAGAAACATATTTGGATTAATTATAGCCCTTATGTAATAGGCCAAGGTTGGATTAATTATGATTGTGTCCAAAATAAAATTTAGAAATTTAGATTTATCTAGCTAATTTGTGTTGTTGAAATTTATTTTGGGCCAAACATAAGTTTAACACTTATCTCACATATAATTCAAAGTACATAATAAATTAGTTCAAATTCATTTGATATTTAGTGAAAATATTAAAATAACTGTTAGATCTTTTAATATAAAATTTTCTAAAATGCAATAATAATTTTAATAACTATTTAAAATTTTGAAGTTCTTTTAATAAATGAAAAAATGATCATTGTTGCAGGTTTACATTATAGATTAGATGTTTAACTTACTAATATAATAGAAATAAATTATTACTATTATAAAATGTCAGAAACTACTTGTTGTATTTTTTTCATATATCTTTAATTATTTTGTGATGAATTAATCATTTATATTGATAGTGTAATAGTTACAATGACGAGCAAGGATATTGGTTGGGAACATGGTAATCCCGTGGGTAGGAATAGAAAAATTGTGAGATGCAATTATTGTGAAAAAGTAATGCATGGTGACATTACAAGGTTGAAAGAACATGTCGGTCATGTCACGGGACAAGTTGAACCTTGTCCAAGGGCCTCAAGAGAAGTTACATATGTAAAGAAAATGCATCTAAAGGCTGGTAAGATTCAAAGAGTTACAATAAAACAGAAAAAAGCTTTCCAGGTTTCAACTTAATTCATACTTATATAAACATCTAAATCATATTAATGAAGTTAATATTTTTATAATTTTAAAATAATAATAATAAATTATTATTATTATTACTTTGTTTAGCTGAATGGTGGCTTAACTACGGTGAATATGCGCCAAATTTAAGGAATATTGTAGTGAAAATATTGAGTCAAACTTGCACATCCTCTGGTTGCGAGCGAAATTGGAGTACATGGTCACTAATCCATACAAAACTACGTAACCGTTTGGCAGTTAAAAAATTGCATAAATTAGTTTTGGTGCATTACAATATGCAATTAAAGGTGAAAAATTTGATGCATCAAAGAGATACTGATGATTTCTACAACCCAATTGACTTGAATCACATTTTTCACCAAGATGATATATTGGATGATTGGATAAGAAAAAATGAACAACCCATATTGCTTGAAGATAATCTGGATTGGTTGAATAAAGGCATTCATAAACTGAATCAGAAAGTAGTGAATATCAAGAACATGATAATGATGGTTTTGGTGATACATTGTCCCAATATATTACCAAAAAAAATAAGAAAGGTCTTGCTGAATCATCAAGTAGGAAACAAAAAAATAAGACTAAACAAACCAGTAAGCATACTGTTTCATCATCTTCGAATAAAAGTGACAGCGGTAATGATGATGATGACAATGGTGACAATGGAGATGGAGGGAACAATTCTTTCAAGCATGGTGGTGGTTACAATCAAGATAGCCAACAAACATGAGGTATGTCATGGGTTTAAGGACAAGATAATTATTATGCCACTCAAGATACTGATCATGGCTATCGTCCTGGCATAGAAGCACAACGTCAATTCCTCAATAATTTAACTCAATTTTCAAGTAAGGATATTTTCTCTCACCATTCAGGTCACAAAGATATAGAGGAGTCGATGATCAGATGCAAAATTTGGATATACACCCAACCTATGAGTATGAATCTAGCCAAAACTGCAGTACTAGTCAATTAGGATATGGCTATGACCAATCATATGGAATCACTCTTGACTATTACAGTGGATATCGGCCATTTGATGGATCTGGACAGGTCGAAAGGTCTACTAGCATTCATGGTAGTGGATACTATGAAAACGAAATAGATAAATCTCATGATGATTTTTCTTTTGATTCCAATAACATTTGGTTTTATGGTCATGATTCTACTGCATCATATGATACTAGCGATAGTGTTAACTATCGAGGGTTTGGATACTACCATTATACTCAGCAATTCATCTCCAATCCAGAAGTTCTTCCATCTAGTGATTATGGAACATCTAGTCAATCCTCACATCCAGTAAATACACCAGATAACTTTTATACACTACCTACTTAAGATCCTATGCCACTTCCATATCTGTTTTACCATTCATCGAGAAATGAGGGTGATTTTGAACCATATCATCATTCTACATGATATTAACAGGTACGAAAATATAAAGTACTAGTATATCTTTTTATATATTTGCCTTTTATTTAATATGATTTCTTTTTATTTTTGGCAGGAAATTGATCAAATATTTCAACCTTTTGCTATAAATAAATCCTTAATTTGTATTGTTAATGGTTGATATTACTTTTGCAATTATTAGTTTTAAAATTGTGGTCTATGTTATTTTGATTTTATTTGTGATGCCAATATCTTAAATAATTAAAAGTACTTATTATGTTTAATACGTATAAAAATAGTACATTTTACAAATTTTCTTTTGCTATTTTTTTATTATTTTTGTTTAGCATACTTTTTTTTATATTATTAACAATTTTTAGAATATTAAATGCTTTAAAATTTGCATCTCACCGAGACCGCGACCGATATGCCGAGACCGATGTGGAACGTTCTGAGCCGCGACCGCGACTTTGAACCATGTTTCCAATGGAATTATTTAACTCCTTCACTTTTGTCATCCTTATGTTCAAGTATCTCAAATTGAACAAATTCACAAGTTCATCAGGTAATTTCTCAATAGGTGCAGCTTGTAGTTCCAACACTCTGAAAAATTTACTTGTTCGAAGAAGCAATGGTAATGAATCTGGAGAAATCTTACCTATATGGTTGAACACGAGAAGAGATCTCAGCTTTGGCATTCCACTCCATGACCTCAAATCATCCACTTTTGAGTGGAATAACTGTAAACGCCGAACTCCAATATCATTACTAGCTTCTTGAGCATCGTATATGCCACAGAACTTCTGTATCTTGGATGTTGAAAGTGTAATATCACGTATCAGATCATGCATTTGACACCTTTTTAGCTTTCCCACAGCATTCCTCTTTACAACTTGAAGCATGTTTCTCTTGACAAGCCCTACTAGGTAGGTCTCAGCAACTTCTTTAAGTGCCATGTTCCCAATCTTTCCAACAAATTCCTCTGCAACCCAGAGCCTAATCTCCTTTCTGGAATTATCCAATAATCTTCTGGAAAAAGACAGCAGTACAAAAAGCATCTCTTAAGTGGATAAGGCAAATCACTGAAGCCAAGCCAAAGAATATTTGTCATGGTTTTCAATAGTGGCTCATCAGTGCCACTCAGCTCTGAACTCAAGCTATTACATGTCATTCTCCATTCACGTTCAAATCTTTTGGATGACATGACACCAGCCAAGGCAACGAGTGCTAAAGAAAGTCCTCTGCATTTCTCAGCAAGTTCACGAGCTAAAACTTCAAGGCCTTTAGGACAACGTCCACTCGGAAATTGTTGAAATGCCTTCTTGCAGAAAAGGTTCCATGCATCATTCCTTGCTAGTCCATTGAGGTAACAAACATGGCTTTTGATCCCAATAGTAAACAAAGCCACATTCTCTCTTTGACTTGTTAGCATAATTCGACTTCCGACTCCTTCATTTGGAAGGGACGCATTGATTGCTGTCCCAAGCTGAATGTTTCACACATCATCCAACACAAGCAGATACCTTTTTAAGCAAAGATAGTTGGCCAGCATTTCAATTAGCTCTCTGTAGTTCAAGGAATTGACATCCTTTGGAACTGGTTCTGCTGGTGACTTGTAGAACTGTTTGATCATGTTTCTAAGTAATCTTGTTGTGTCATATTTCTGTGAAACAGTAATCCAAGCATGGCAGTTAAATTGCTGTTTCACAATCTTGCTGTTATAGGCCTTGGCAACCAAAGTAGTCTTGCCAGAACCACCCAAACCAATAGCAGAGAAAATAGAAAGTCCAGAATTTTCATTCTGCAACCATTCTATAATCAGTTTGAGATCACTCTCATATCTAATAAAATCATCATCTTTCATGAAAAGAGAAGCATCTGCAAGAGTCTGCTTCTGATCCTAGTTGAAATCATCAACATCAGAGCTGCTTCCTTCTACGCTATCAATCCCATAACGTTGCCTTCTTTCAGAAATGACTTTGATCTTGTGGTTGATCTTCTCCAACTTTTTGGCAAATTGATGCTTCTTGTACAAGTTCTTGGGAAGATGTATAGTTTGATGCATCATTCTTGAGACTCTGTGACGGTCAATATGGTCTTGAGTAGCTGTTGTTGTTGACTTTTAGCATAATTTTCAAATCCCACATCGGTGGGATTTGGTTTGGAAGGGTGGCTTGAGAGTTATAAATTAACTCTCAAGCCTTCCCAATTTGTACACCAAAATTTGTATTTCTTTTTAAAAGCGGGTCGTTTTGGTGGTGCTCGAAAATTAGGCAAAATTGGCTGAACACCGTTATCAATTTTCGGGTGCGTTCTTTCTTTATCTCTTTTATTTATTCCGCATTTATTTGGTAGTTTCTTTTCAATTGTAGTATAGTATTCAATATATTTGTCGGATTTATTTGTAGTGTTTTATACGGTTTTTTTGGGTGTATTTTCTTATTCGTGTGTACGTACTATTTATGTATACACGGGTCTGATTGTGATAATATACCGTGCACGTAAATTTTGTCATAGGAGACTAGATTTTAAGTGGGACCGCTTGTGACCCATCCAGTCTTTACTGAAAATTTATTTAGAATGGTAATTTTATCTAAGGAGATTGTTTTAACGATTTTTCTTGAAAATTATTGAATCGGTTTAAATCACTAGTTAAATTTTTGAGTGAAAAATTACTCGATTTTCCCAACAAGTGGTATCAAAGGCGAAGGTTCGTCCTTTGGCTTGTTTGTAATTTGTTATATTGAATACTATTATTTCAGTCTGTAATGGCATCAGACGATTCCACGTCAAGAATTACATCTGGAGCATCGATTTCCTCTTTCACATGGTCGAGAACTCCAATGTCAAGTTTGAAGCTGGCGGTGGAGAGATTTGACGGTACTGGTCATTTCGACATGTGGCAAGACGAGGTCATAGACTCCCTTTTCCAACAGGGTCTTGACATTGCCATTGAAGAAAAAAAATCAGATGACATAGAAGAGAAGAAGTGGAGTACTATAAATTGGTTGGCATGCGAAACTATTCGATCGTATTTGTCTAGAGAGCAAAAGTATCTTTCAAGAACGAGACTTCTGCATGGAAATTGTGTAGGACATTAGAGGAGAAATTTCTGAAAAAGAGTGGTCAGAATAAAGTTCTTATGAAGAAAAGATTGTTCCGATTCGATTACCAATCAGGTACTATTATGAATGAACACATCACTATGTTTAATCAGTTAGTAGCAGACCTGTTAAATTTAGATGTGAAATTTGAAGATGAAGATTTGGCTTTGATGTTGTTGTTATCCCTTCTTGATGAATTTGAACATTTGGAATCTACGTTACTTCATGGGAAGGAGAATGTGTCTTTAGATGCTGTATGTTCTGTTTTGTATAGTCATGAATGAGAAAGTAGGATAAAATGAAAAATAAAGTAGCTACAGCAGATGAAGCGTTAGTGGCAAGAGATCATCAACAAAACCAATCAAATAGGAGAAGAGAAAGGTCCAAATTGAAAAATAGAGTTGTCAAAGATGAGTGTGCTTTCTGTCATGAGAAAGGGGACTGGAAGAAAAACTGTCCAAAATTGAAGAAGAAAGGGAAAGATCTGCAAGACGTAAATGTTGCAGAGTGTAAAAGTGATGCAAAATCAGATTTCTCTTTGGCTGTATCATCTTCAACATCCCATCATGATGAGTGAATTTTTTATTCAAGTTGTATCTACCATATGTCTCCCATGCGGGAGTGGTTCTTTGAATTTGAAGAATTTGATGGTGGAATTGTTTACATGAAAATGACAATCGATGTAAAACAGTTGGGATAAATTCAATCAAGTTGCGTAATTATGATGGATTCACCAGAATCTTGAAGGATATTCGGTACCTGCTGAATTTGAAGAGGAATCTCATTTTCTTGGAGTTCGTGGAGTCAAAAGGCTTAGAAATGAAGATACGATATGAAATTCTTAAAGTAATTTCGAGTGCATTTATAATGTTGAAAGGTGTGAGAAAGAATAATCTGTATTACTATCAAAGTAGTACAGTTGTTGGGATAGCAACAGCAGCAACATCTTTCAGTAGCAAGAAAGATGCGGAGGCAACAAAGTTATGGCACATGCGATTGGGACACGTTGGTAAAGAATCCTTGCAAAATCTTGCCAAACAAGGATTGCTGAAAGGTACGAAAGCTTACAAATTAGAATTTTGTGAGTGTTCTGGAAAAATAAATAAGAGTGAAATTTGGTACATGCATCTATAATATCAAGGGCATTTTGGATTATGTACATTTAGATGTGTGAGAACCTGTCAAAACTCCATCCCTTTGAGGCGGGTACTATTTTGTCACTTTTATTGTTAATTTTTTCAGAAGAGTTTGGATATTTACTATGAAGAACAAGGATGATGTGTTAGGAATTTTCCTTAAATGGAAAGTTTAGGTTGAAAATCAAACGGGAAGAAAGATCAAGGTTCTCCGAACAGACAACGGTGGAGAATACAAGAATAATTTCTTCCAAGAGATATGCCAAGAGTGTGGCATAATTCGACACTTCACAGTTAGAAGAACACCGTAGCAGAATGGGGTGTCAGAACATATGAACAAGACACTAGTGAAGAAAGTACGTTGCATGTTGTCTAATGTTGGGTTAGGCAGAAAGTTTTGGTCTGAGGCTGTAACATACACTCAACATCTCGTTAATCGCTTGCCATCATCTGTAATCCGTAGCAAGACTCCATTAGAGGTATGGTCTGAAAAACCTATCTCGTTAATCGCTTGCCATCATCTGCAATCCGTAGCAAGACTCCATTAGAGGTATGGTTTGGAAAACCTGCAACAGACTATGATTCTTTGCATATTTTTTAATTTACTGCATATTATCGTGTAAATGAATCAAAGTTGGATCCACGAGCAAAGAAGTCTCTCTTTATGGGATTTAATGCTGGAGTTAAGAGATACCGTTTGTGGTGTCTAGAAGCAAAGAAGACCATTATCAGCAGGGATGTTACCTTTGATGAATATGCCATGTTGAATAAGGTAACACAAGATGGGACCAGTGGTACTCCGCAACAGGTGGAGTGTACGCCGAAACAGGTGGAGTTTAAGCAAATAATGGTGAACCCAGCAAATAGCACCATCAATGACTCTCAAATGGCAAAAAAGGAGTCAGATGAAGAAAAGATTTCTACACAAAAACCTCAACAGCAACAAGAGTCAATTGCCGTCAATAGGCCAAGACGAGAAATTCAAAAACCTACTCGTTTTGTTGACATGGTAGTCTATGTACTTCCAGTTGTTGATGATGTTTTATTCAAATTTTTTGAAGCAGTTCGAAATATAGAAAATGGTAGATGAAAATATGCTATGGAAGAAGAGATGCAATCTCTTCAGAAGAACAAGACGTGAAAGTTGACATAAGTACCAAAGAGCAAGAAGACAATTGGATATAAATGAA
Source organism: Coffea eugenioides (assembly GCF_003713205.1). Taxonomy (NCBI): domain Eukaryota; kingdom Viridiplantae; phylum Streptophyta; class Magnoliopsida; order Gentianales; family Rubiaceae; genus Coffea; species Coffea eugenioides. The sequence goes on from NC_040044.1 coordinate 10,680,204, forward strand.
TATTTGTAAAGAAAGAAGGATTTCCTGACAAGATTGATGTTCACTACAAGGCGAGATTGGTGGCTAAAGGATACGCTTAGAAGGAGAGAGTTGATTATAATGAGATATTTTCTCCAGTTGTTAAACATTCCTCTATTAGAATTTTGTTGGCCTTGATAGTACAGTTGAATTTGGAGTTAGCTCAATTTGATGTGAAGATCGCGTTCCTTCACGGTGACTTGAAGGAGAAAATCTGTATATCTCAACCAGATGGATTTAAAGTTGCTGGTAAAGAAGATTGGGTTTGTAAGCTGAGTAAATCGTTGTATGGATTGAAACAATCATCGAGACAATGGTACAAACGATTTGACTAATTCATGATGGGCCAGAAGTACACAAGAAGCAAATACGACCAATGTGTGTATTTGCACAAGTTACGAGATGATCTCTACATGTACATACTCTTGTATGTTGATGATATGCTGATAGCGTTAAAGAGCCAAGTTGAAATTGACAAAATGAAGACTTAGTTGAATAAAGAGTTCGAGATAAAGGATTTGGAAAAAAATTAAGAAGATTCTTGGCATGGAAATAAGTAGGGATAGAACGAGAAGCAAGATTTGTCTAACACAGAAACAGTATTTGAATAAGGTACTACAACGTTTTGGTATGAATGGAGATTCAAAACCTGTAAGTACTCCGCTTGCTCCTCATTTGAAACTTAGTATTTTATTATCTCCAAAAACGATGAAGAGCGAGCATACATGACGAAAGTCCCATATGCTAATGCAGTTGGTAGCTTGATGTATGCAATGGTGTGTACGAGACTCGACATTTCACAGGCAGTTAGTGTGGTAAGCAGGTTTATGCATGATCCGGGTACGGGTCATTGACAACATGTGAAATAGATTCTACGGTATATTCAAGATACTGTAGATGTTGAATTAGTATTTGAGCAGGATGAATCACTTGGTCAATGTGTAGTTGGATATTGTGATTCTGACTATACAGGTGACTTGGATAAACGACGTTCGACAATTGGTTATTTGTTCACGTTTGCCAAGGTGCCAGTTCACTGGAAGTTTACTTTGCAGTCAACAGTGACTTTGTCTACAACAGAGGTAGAGTATATGGCGATTACCGAAGCTGTGAAGGAGGTAATTTGGCTTCAAGGATTGCTTGAAGACTTGAGAGTTGGTAAAAAACACATTGATATATTTTGTGACAGTCAGAGTGCTATTCACTTAGCGAAGAACCAGGTCTTGCACGCAAGAACGAAACATATTGATGTTCGCTACCATTTCGTGTGGAAAATTCTCGAAGAAGAGGAGATTTTTCTCCAGAAGATTCCGACTACGGAGAATCTTGCAGATATACTGACCAAGGTGGTTACAAGGTCCAAATTTGAACACTATTTAGACTTGGTCAACATCCTGCACATTTGAGTTGGCGCCTAAGAGCGCAAATTTGGAGGCATCACAAGAACCGTTTGCTATTTTTGTTTGTATGAGAAGATTTGTATTTTTTAGATGGCACTAGAAATTATGCCAAGGTAGAGATTTGTTGACTTTTAGCATAATTTCCAAATCTCACATCGGTGGAATTTGGTTTGGAAGGGTGGCTTGAGAGTTATAAATTAACTCTCAAGCCTTCCCAATTTGTACACCAAATTTTGTATTCCTTTTTCTCCCAAAATTATTAAAAGCAGGTCGCTTTGGCTGTGCTTGGAGATTAGGGAAAATTGGCCGAACTCCGTTATCAATTTTCGGATGCGTTCTTTCCTTATCTCTTTTATTTATTCCGCATTTATTGGTAGTTTCTTTTCAATTGTAGTATAGTATTCAATATATTTGTCGGGTTTATTTGTAGTGTTTTATACGGTTCTTTTGGGTGTATTTTCTTATTCGTGTGTACGTACTATTTATGTATACATGGGTCTGATTGTGATAATACACCGTGCACGTAAATTCTGTCATAGGAGACTGGGTTTTAAGTCGGACCGCTTGTGACCCCTCCATCATTTTCTGAAAATTTACTTGGAATGGTAATTTTGTCTAAGGGGATTGTTTTAACGATTTTTCTTGAAAATTACTGAATCGGTTTAAATCACTAGTTGAATTTTTGAGTGGGAAATTACTCGATTTCCCCAATAGTTGTGTGATAAATGAAGTCATCTATGATGTCTTCTACATCATAGACCATTGTAGTTACATTTGCCACCCAAGATTGTTCCCCTGCTGTTTTGCTTCTCTTTTTGTCAGCATCTTCCAAGAAAGATCTCATGCTTGTCAACTCATCTTTGAGTTCATTGAGTTGATCTTCAATTCCTCCAATCAAGGATGCTTCATTCCGTATAAAAGAAATTATCTTTTTGATCAAAAGGTCTGCTGCAACCCATGCCATGTTAGTTGCTGGCTTTGTTATCTCTCAAGTTATTTCTTTCTTGTTGTGGAGGCACTATGGCAATGGAAGCTAGGACTTTAACAGGCCAATGGCCACAACTTCTGTTATTAATTTTATTTGACGAAATTGCTGCACAGTTGCTGAAATCTTCACAAAATTTTAGTTTAGTCCCTAAATCATGAAATGATGCATTTTGGTACTTGATTTTTTGAATAACTAGTACATGATTCTTATTTTGCGCCGTCTTACAATGGTCAAAAAGACCATATGATCTTTCATTTCTGCCTTATAAAATGCTTCTTTAAGAACCTCATGATTTTTTTCAATGAAAATTGTGGCAGGACAATTCCATGGAGTTAGAATTTGAAACCTTAACTATCCAATGGCATCATTCCATGCTTCAGTGACTATATTGAGATTTTCTAAACAATTTAGGGACCAAAGGCTAATTTTCCCTTTTTCATGAAAATAAAATATGTTTATCAAGTGCTTTATGCAAAATGTAGCAATATCCAAGTTGTAGTAGGACACGATGTGGAAGTAATATGATATTCTTCATATATATGTATATATATATAAAATTGAGTTGGTTGAATGAATATACTATTCCCATTTCCCGCTGTAATTAGTTGGATCTGATTTTGAAAAGTTTGACTTGGATTTTATTTTAGGGAGAATTGTAATTTTGGTCCCTAATTTATAGTGTATGCACGGAATTATCCTATTTTGAAAATCAATTTTGGTCCCCAATCTATTCAATTTTGCGCTAAAGTGGACAATTGACGGAATCTCTTCAATTTCAATCGGAATTAAGTCACGTGAGATTACGTGCCAGCACCTAAAACCCCTTTTTCAATTTTTTAATTTCTAAAACACATTTTTTCTAGTGGCTTGGCTTTTGGCATGGACACTCCTGTCCCTTTAGCCACATCAATCTCTTCCTCGCCAATTCTTTTCCAATCAAAATTCTGAATTACAGATCCCAAGGTCAAACCCACCACCCGTTGTGCTAGGCCAGAACCAGGAAAAGATCTCCTTCCCATCCCAAATGGAATCAGCTTTGATGACTGAACCTGCAAGCCTTTGAATCTCTCTGGCTTGAAGCTTGTTGGATCATCCCAAACGTTTAGGTCCCTGTGAACTGCCCATGCATTAACTAGCAAAATTGTGCCTTACAAAATATTGTATCCCCCAATTTTATAGTTATCGGACGACTCATGTGGCACTAGCATTGGTGCTGCTGGTACAACCGAAGTGTTTCTAAAATAATATTATGAAGATAAGGAAGATTGGATAGATCATGTTCGTCGACCAATCGATCAGCCCTACTTGAGTATCCAATTCAGCTCGAGCTTTCTCTAGCACCTTGGGATGGTTGAGCAAAAGAGACAAGGCCCATTCTATAGTCACCGATGAAGTGTCTATTCCAGCCGTAAGCATGACCTACCAATAATATACTAGTGGTTCAATTGAATGCTCATTCCAGTTCAACGGTGAAGAATGGCTAATAGGGAAAGAATATACTTACCAGTATAATCCCTTTGATGATTTGTCCGTATAATCCCTTTGATTTCCAATTATTATTATCCGCTCTTCTCTCTTGGCTGCTTGCTTGCTTGCTTATGTAGTAGTACTGCTGCTGCTCTTGTTGTTTGTGCAAGAGAGTTGAACTGGGTCCGTTTCTGGCGTTGATTGCAGATTATCTCCATTACTAATGGAGGCAAGAATGAGACTTGGACTTGGAGGCCAAGTTGAGCTTCTTACTCGTGCTGTGGGTTCTGGGGATTTGAAGGCGGCGGCCAACAAGAGAAGTAATTTGGATTGTGAGATTACCCCTTTCATGTCTTTGTTTAATAAGACAAAAGGCAAGAGAAAGCTGAAAATATTAAAAAACGTGTTTTAGAAATTAAAAATTTGAAAAAGGGGTTTCAGGTGCCGGCACGTGATCTCACGTGACTTAGTTCTGATTGAAATTAAAGAGATTCTGTCAATTGTCCACTTTAGCGCAAAATTGAATAAATTGGGGACCAAAATTGATTTTCGAAATAGATTGGGGATAATTCCGCACATACACTATAGATTGGGGACCAAAATTACAATTCTCCCTTTATTTTATTTTTTTTTGGTGTATTGTGGCAAGTGTTTCATCATTCATGTATGATGCAACTTGCATTTCACAGTGTATAAAGTATTCTTGTAATAGTATATCCAACATATATAACAAAATCAGAATTTAAAATTCAAAGTCAGAACTCAAAGTTGTATTTCCGACTGAAATATGTAGGGATCCAATTAGAAAAATATATAAACATACTAATCTTCATTTTCTTGGTGGTTCCCATTTTATGACATTATGGCAGGTAAACTATTAGAAACACAAAAATTTAAATCAAACCCTTCAAAGTCCAGAACTCAAAGATATATTTCTTACTTAAACAAAGAGGGAACCAATCAGTACATAATATGGACACACTACTGATTTTTGTTCTCTTGGATGCTTCCTTGATATCACAATATGGCAGGCAAACTATTAAAAATACAAAAATTTATACGTTGACCTAAAATTTCTCTCCTTTCCGTGAATTATTTCTTGGGGCTCAATTGTTTAATCAATTTGCACCAAGATTATTCGATTGACCGAGCGAGGCTTAATCGATTAAGTGATTTGGAAAGTTCGAGGAACCATTCTTGAATCTTCTTAAAGAGAAAAAAACTGAAATCAAATGCAAGAGTAATGCAATTAAGAAATCCCAATATTAATTCTAATTGAATCCAACGAAAAAGAATTAATTTTGGCTAATTTTAACAAAAACTTGTTAAGACAGCAAGAAAAATTAAATACATGTGTTAGGACAAGCAAGAGAAACATGAAAGTCGTTGACACATGAACTGGTCAACCACTATTTTGTTTCTATAAATATTTTTTGCAAAAATGATTTTGAATGGCAAGTCAAAATAGACTTACACAGAAGATACGACTAGTAGTGAATAGTAATGAGGTTTTTTTTTTTGGCTTGTCCTCAATACTGAGTTAAAATAAGCATAAGTTCTGTAATTAACTATATAACCATGATATCTCCTCCGTTTTCAACTATCCTCTTGGAGGTTTTGAATCTTCCTTGAATTAAAAAAAAAAATACTTTCTTTATCATTTTGTATCTTGTTAGTCCTGTGACTATTGTGTGTATATATATATATATATATATATATATATATATATATTGTAATTAGTGGTTTGATCTAATTTGAAAAACGTTGACTTGACTATTTTTAGTGTATTATAGTCTTTTTTTAATTATTTTTTTATTCTGATGAATAGATAAATATATAACCAGATAAGTGGTTGTGCACTTCCTGAAATGGAAGGAGGCAATGTCCAATGCTATGAACTGTCAATGCACTATGCTCCTATGATAACATAAATTTTGGTGGTTGACCTCAAATATACATATTTTGGGTAAATCTTTTATTCATTATTGCTAATAGTGTATATACTAGCGGGTCTAAATACATATCACATATACAAAATTTGATGTTCATATTCAAATTCAGATGATATGAAATTTATCTAACTCCGTCAATATATACACTGATAGTATAGGAAAAATTGATCATGTAAATATAAATAAATAAATAAATAAATAAATAAATAAATAAATAAATAAATAAATAAATAAATATATATATATATATATATATATATATATATATATTTATAGATTGACTTCATCAACTTATTGGCATGGAACAGGCTGGCACTAAGATGCAACCATTGAGAATCAGATGTTGATTATAGAATTGTGTCATTAATCTCCTGGACGTCAACTTTGCATTAGCTCCATGGAGTAGTTTTCAATTTTAGTGCTCTTTCCCTCTCTTTGTTTTTTCTTATGTTTTCTAATGTTTAAGCACTAAGAAAAGTATCGACCTTTGAAAAATTCATGTAAAATGCAGTTTAAGGTTTGATTTTGATGTTTTGGAGCATGAACATTAACAAATAAACGAACTATCTGTAACTGTTTTTAAACATAACTATCTAAACACATCTTGACAAAATAATTGCCTCTTAATATTATAATGGCCAAAGTAACCATCATTTGATGAGAAAACATATTAGAATACGACAATTTCCTTTAATAATGAAAACTTTATGTAGAATTAATCCGCAAAAAAAAGTATGTTTAAATTGCATACATAAACCCCAGTTATAATTATGCAATTGCATGATGATGTACTGAATCCATTTGGACTATTTGAAAATTCCTACGGCATCATTGAACTCAAGCAGGAATGTAGGCTTATGGCCCATAACATCAAGCTGGGCCATCTTCATTCCATCTAGGCCTAATTAAATTTCTTGGTCCATCCAAATGCTTTCAAACGATCCATGACCCAAATCGACTGCATTTCCTGGCCATGATGAAGCACGGGTTCGGGGATAGGATTCTTAACCATTGAGTGAACTATTACGCTCAAAGGAAAAATAAACCAAAAATTGCACCAATCGTCATTTTCACTGATGTGAAATTTTACTCCTTCAAAATTAAAATGAGCGATCTTAGTTCTTAACCAATACAAAAGTTCGCTTTTAACCCTTTGTCAACTTTTCAATTGAATTTTGGCTAGATTTTGTTGGATCCCATCATTTTTTCGGTTAGATTTTACAAATTTTTCGGCCTAACTCATCAAAAACTTATTTCAACAAATGCTACAACTTGATTTTGGCATCAATCCAATTCCCAAATCATTTCAAACATGTTCCAAACTTTAGATCAAATAAAAATCATCACGTAAATACGAATCAAATGATCAAACAAAAAAATTCAAATTTCCTATGATATTTTTTCAATAAGACCCGAACAAAGTCTTGACCAAATTATATCCAATGATTTCTAGGATCCTAAAGATCAAGACCAATGAGAAATTTGAACCAAATAATGAGCAAACAAGGGACCAAAATTTTGGCCAAAATTCTACTAGAAAATTGATCAAGGACCAACAGTGAGCTTTTTTTATTTGTTAGGGATAAAGATCGTTCGTTTTGATTTTGAGGGACTAAAATTTCATATCAATAATATGTGAAGCATGATCAGTGCAATTTTTCCAAAAATAAAAGTGGAAACAAAAAGTTTCAATTGATGGCTCCTAAATCTTAATTTACAACAAGAGTCAACGCAACTAACTACATACATCTAATCTGCAAGAGAAAAGTTTCTTCTACAAATGCAAAACCTAGTAAGAGAATCACTACCACCCCGAGACCAAAACCATGTGGTGGTAAGTGATAAAAATTCAGAACCTTAGGACATAAGGATTCTTTGGTTGGTAGTGATAAAAATTCAAAACCATATGATGGAAGATGTAATTGAAGTCGAATCTACCCAAACTTTGTTCCATAAAAAGGAAACAAGAGAGAGAAGTTCTAGGACTTCAAAGTTAAGTAAACAATAATGAAAGTAAGATGGTTTTGAGTTTTATGGTGCTTAATTTCAATGAAATTATAAAACTAGTCATATGTGGATGTGGACTTATCTTTTGACTCAGTGGGGTAAAAACATATTTAGTGGAATCTACCACTGTTTGGCCATAATCCTTGCATATTCTATTCATTACCAAATAAGAGTCTGTTTTACTACACTTCCCAGTTACCAGAATTCTGCGTGATATTTCCTGCAATTTCTTTGTAGCAAGTGACTGCTCATACTTTTCTTTGTTCTTGCCTTTTTAGGACAAGGACATCCTACGAGACATCTGGCAACTATACATTGGCAATAAACTGAAGTATCTACCGATCTTGAAAACGAGGGAATCGAGCAAACGGGGTGGGGCAAGCTAGGACAAACTAATCTACAGGGTGAATCAAATGGAGCATTAATTTACAATTAATATGGCGGATTGTCATTTATCAATCATTTTAAACCTAATGCACACATTAATTCCATTACCCCACTTAAACCTTAAACTAATAGTATAATTAGTGACTGGCATCACGAATGGAAATGTGAAAAATGAGTAATGGAGCATTTTTCTTGTAGCCAGTCTCCTTCGAACAATGAATGAACCAGTTGTTGTACTAAAGATCTAATCTATCTCTGTTTTGTCGCATCAATCCATAGCAATCTTTTTTTACTACATTTGCTGGTGCACTTTATTGCCAGACTTCTTTGATATTTCGTGTGTGGTTGTGGCAGGCCATATTTGTTCTTGGAACAAATACGAGGTGCAATATGTGGTCATTAAATTGAAGTGCTAAGATCTTTTAAACTAGGATGACTCATCTATTGTGAGCCTTGCGAGTAGGCAGAAGTAATCTGTTCTTCATAAGTATATAATTAGTGTGTTAAAGTTAGAATTAATGTTTCATATAGCTACGAATAATTTTCAGTGAGGAAAAAATAATATTAGATTTCGTTCTATGTTTTTTTTTACCGTTTGGTAACAGGACATACTAAAAAAAAAAAACATATTATAACATGAAATGACATTCTCTCTCTCTTTAACATGCTCGGTACACCATGACCGGTCATTTTCCTCGAAGACTATACAAAACTTTCAACAATTACTCGAGATGAGTTTTTTTCACGTTATCCATGAAGATAACAGTTATGTATAAATTCAATAATTGGAGTGTGTATTATAACGCGAGTGAATGAATTCCACACTTATGTTAAAAATTACTTTGTGGTTTAATTATGAACGCATTACATTACATCTATATGCATGTAATGACTTGCCCCTCCCCTCCTCAAGATTGGCCTGCAGCTATAATTACGTGAACAAATTTAAGACAATGTACAAAAGATTGTCATTTCTATTCTTCTTGTCTGAAAAATAATTTTCATGAGCAACTAGGATACATATGTGGTCTCGTGATAAAGACAACAAGGGTTACGACATTGAAGGAAAAACAACATACCTCATAAATAGGAAAATGATGGGTTGATTAGTAATGGGACAATCGGCCACGTGCGCACACCTTTGACAAGTACAAGAATTGGTCGACATAGCAATGCCCATGTAGACACGTAGATTTGTCTACATAGGTTTTATGGTCCTATTCACGTGAAACCCCAAAGGCTGCTTCTTGGCAAATTTTTGTTTTTTTGGAGGACCTCTGCAGTCTCTCAACACCACAATCAAACAATCATCCCCAATCAAACTTAGACAAATTTGTAAGCTTCCCTTCATCATTGTTCATGATATAAGGGCAAATCCATCCCTATTCATAAATTTAAATTGGTGGGATATAAAGGCACTAAAAATCCCTGTTTCCTTGGAGATACAGCTGAATCTGAATTTCTCTCTCTACGGTGTCACAGTCTAATTAGTCTAGGTGGAAGTTCCATTTTGTACTTTTCACTCTGAAAATTAAGATATTCTCTTTTTTTTGCTGCATATATTTTATTCATGGTTGAAGAATTATGGATTAATCCCATTAGTGATATTATCTGATAATTCGTGAGTAACTCAAGCTCCTTTTCGTTGTAATGACATTAGCAATCTATGTACTGTATTGCACATAATTTCTATACAAATTGATATCGTCTGTTTTGCATATTCGACGTGCATCTATACTTGTTAATAGAATTTATATTTACAGCAACATAGACTTGCACATATAAACCTCAAATTTGTATCTTAATTGACTTTCAATTCGCAATAAAGCCGCACGCATCATGGTCTATTCGTCTAGTGTCAGGTCACTTAATTTTATTGTCTCAATTCTATGTCCTTATTCTATATTTGAGGATCCTACGTACCATCAACTTTGCAGTATTTTTAAGTTATCTTCCACATCATAACACATCTGTCAGATTTTGATTTGATGGCCTTAATTTTCATTTTCGAATGAAGATATGTTTGATACTTTTTTGGTCGATATGATAATTTTTATTCTATGCCTACTCTTACTTTATACTAAAGGAAACGTGTGGACCCAAAGGGGTTAATAGAGAATGAGGAAAGGATTGAATCGTCATCGAACCAAACGGATATCTATGCATCCATTGATGAAATTTTCAATATATAATGGGAAGCCCAGAGAGAACTGAACTGCCGACAGACTAAACGGGTGCCTGTGCACCCGTTAGTGACCTACACGCAAGAGAAGTTTAGGTTTTTTCTTGGTGGCCAACTCAGCCCCCAGCTGATTTGGTTCCGTTTGATACTCAATATGGTCAATTGTCCATCTCCTTACAACAATAGAGACGGAATCTTGAGGTATGGTTGTTATATTGTATGTGAGATGGCTTTGAATTAGACATCTAAATAGCATCTGCATAATAGGTGCATAATGTGGTGAAAAACAAAAAGAACTAGAGAAGTGGTGTAATATTATTATATATAACATGCAACATTGTTTTGTTTTAGGGGTAATTTCAAAAACCTCCCTTGAGGTTTCTGACAGTTTGACTTGACAATCTTAAACTTTGAAAAATCTCACTTGGCTCTCTTACTTTAAACCTTTTGTAACATTTGAAACCCACTTCAAAATATTATATTCAAAAACTCATTTTGGGAGAAAGAATAGAATTTTATTCCATATTTGCCTTGTGATTTCTTAATTATCATTTCACATCAAATTTGTCTCTTATTTTTTGTAAATTGATCAATGTAGTTCTTTAGTGAAATTTTAAAAGTTGATAACAAGATCAAAATACTCTTAATAGTTTTTGTGTTATTGGTTCGAATGAAAATGCTAAATTACTTAAATTATGAATGATTTATAATACTCTTACAATAATTTACAACCATGAGAATAGCTTTTTGCACCAGCTTAAAAACAATACAAACAAGTTTATAAATAATTTTTAGCATGTTGTATCTTTTTACTTTTCGAGCCATTGATTTGGAAAAAAGAATTAGAAAATTCAAAAATATGTAAATGATTTATATAACTTCTTAAATTAACTCAAAGCATTTTATAGTAAGAAAATATTATCTCTATAACTTGCCAAAACTTCAAATAAAACTTTCAAATAATAACTATTGGTATTTTAAAAACACACTATAGTTTGTCCAATCAGAATGAACCTTCATACCTTTTTTTTTTTTAATTTTCATTTGTTACTAATATACTCACCGTTTTGGTAATAAAAAGTAAAACAATAAAAGGACAAAATTGGAATGAGATTATATTTACTCTTCCAAAATAAAATTTTTTTAACATTATATTTTAAAATGGATTGCAAACAATACAACAAGTTCAAAGTAAGGGAGGCAACAAGTGAGATTTTTCATCTTTGGCTTTGCAGAGATGAAATAATGATACAACTATATCAAATTTCAATTTGGCATTAATTTGAACTGTTCTCAACAAGATTTATTTCTTGCATTTATTGTCACATCTAAACTGTAGACAGAAATAGTAGCACACAATCATAATGTGCTATACCCTGTTCTGCAGTGCAAACAAAGGTCATGTCAGTTCTGAACAGGAAATTTATGTCTGGGCCACATAGTAAATTAATCTTCCGACATGCGAAATCCATGCAATTTTAGTCACTGTTAACCTTTCATGGATTTCATACAATGTCACTGTGCAAAAAGGAAAGAAAGCGGCCTGATTAATGAGTTGCTTCATCTTTGTGTGGCAAAAGATGACGATGCTAAACGTATCGCAAGATATATTCCATTTAAGAAACTAAAACAACAAACAAAACGAAATATTCTTGACATCAGCAGCAACAGTTACTGGAAAGAAAACTTTTTAAACATTATTCTTACAAACACATTTGGTTTCACTTCACTGAATTGGATACTGATAGTAGTTTACAATACAAGAAGATTGAGCTTGGAAGCATGTTAAAAGAGAACAGCCATTCCAGCCGTTCCCTGCTAGCATGGTGGTTCTGCTATTTCTGCTCTATGTTGCAAGACGATATCCATCACCTCCCAGATTATTCCTCTGCCCCCCAACCAACCCAAAAAAAAAAAAAAAGAAAGACGAATTTAGAAGTGCAATCAATTTTATACATAACTCACAGACAAACACTTATGACAAGCAAACCATGACCACGACCACCCTCCTATACCAAAGGAGGGTATTACTCACAAGACATTACAACTTACAAACTGCAAAAAAAAAAAAAAAAAACTCTTCTACGCAGCTGATAGCAAACCATTTCTTTTTACAAGCACCCTGAGGAGAGATAGGGGGGAAGATGAGAAGGACATTAATCGGGCTTCAAATGTCGCGAACGTGGAATATATTGGGATTTTTCACGACAATATCGTACATATAGACGGAATTGAACTTGGAGAAGTCTCTTGGAAGTGAAATCAGATCAATGGAAGAGTGTTTGTGGAATTGGAAGAGGTCAGGATCGCCATCGTGATACCTCTCCCATCCCAAACCGTTTAGGATATTCTCGAGGTAGGAATACGACGAAATCACCTGGCCTGAGGGCAAGTGAACCAAAGCCTTTCTTCTGGTACCATTCCTTGCATCTCCTTGTTCTGCTGCTGGATTGTCAACTAGCTGAATTACACCATTATTCCTAAAAACCCATACACCAGACATTTTCTTGGTTTTAGCTTTTGTTTGGTTATAGAAAAGAAGCTGAAATTTACTAACGATGAAGAAAGTTTTGTGTCAAATTGCTTTAGGACTTAGAGGAGAAGAGGCAATGAGGGTTGGTTGTGATGGGAATGAAGGATGATAGGGGGGTATATATAGGGGTGTAATGGCAGATAAAACAAGGGAAAAATACTCCGGAAGTGGGATGAAAAGATAGGTGATGATAGAGTTGTTTAACTTTGATATAGAATCTAGATATTGTGGGGCAGGTTTGGTAAAATATAAGGGCACAAGCAAGGCAACGGGGTGTGATCTTGGGCACACACGTAGGGGAGAGGGGTGGGGGGGGGGGGGGTCGGGTTTAGGGAGAATGAGAATCTCTTGTTTGGTTTTGGTGTAGGCTTTTTCAATTAACAATCCTCCACCAGAGAAGGTGTACTATATGTGCAAGAGTATAAAGTAAAAAGTTCTCCACGGACGAATTAATTACCAGGGACAAATTAAAGTTTAATTATCACTTAGATAAGTATCCTTGTACTAAAATATTCTCATAACATTCTTTAAGGGGTGAATATATATATATATATATATATATAGATATATATTTTGTCGAAGAAATTCAGGGGTTAAAAAAAATATAAAAAAATTCTAGGATAAAAAGAAAGTTCTTAAATACATAATTAGTCAGTCTGGCGTCCAAGTCACAAAACCTTTCCCTCGTCAAGAATCCCATTGTTGATCCAATCAAGGAGGAAGAAAGCAAAATGGATGATTATAACCATGTTAAAAGTGCTCCCATCTTAGCAAAACTTTTGCATAAAGTAGGACGACAATGATACTGACCAATCTTTTGTAGCTTGGCTTACAAAATTGAAAAAACAAACTTTCATTGCATCTTGAACTCTTATATTTGAAAGACTATGAGATTAAAACTCACAGGAAAGAAATAAATTTATGGATGGAATCAAATATACAACAAACAAAAGTATTCGGTTATCGGTAAACTTTTTGTAGCTTGGCTTACAAAATTGAAAAAGAAAAAAAAAACTTATTGTATGATCTTGAACACTCATATTTGAAAGACTCTTCAGGTATAACGTTTGGTTCCTTGGGGCATCAGTGCTGAACTAAAATTCATGCAAGAATTGTCCTAAATAATGCATCAACAAGTGGGAATCTTCAAAGGACACTGCTTTGTTTTCATCATTTTTATGAATTTCGAAAGTCAATCGAATAAAACATGTTGTGACCACTTAGGTCAGCTGAATCGCACGTGAAGCTAAGTGCATGGATTGCGAGATGTTGTAGAACCCTTTTCTTCTTTCCTTGATGGCTACTGTTTAGTGTTTACACTGAGCTGACTGGCCTGAAATGCAAATTGCTATGCCGACAGGAATTTCACACTTTTTTTTAAAAAATAAATAAAAATGATTGCATTTATTTAGCTGATATACATAAGTTTAGATAATTTTGTGAGAGTGAAAGAGGCTGACATCTATACAATATATAACGGGAGAGGTTCTCCTTTGGTGTAAATAATTTATTTCACTTAATGTTATATCAAAAATACTCTTTAAAATTAGTTTTCAAACTACTCAATTTCCCTCTTTTTCTCTACTATGAAGAATACTTAATTATATATTTTTGAAATAAGCACGCACACACGTAGAGTGTACTAAAAGCACTAGTAGTATATGATTATTCTCCTAGCAAGAGAAATGATGGATGGTTTCTCCCAAGGCCCTAATCTTTGATGTTTCTAATTTGGTCTTATATTTCCTATACTCATAAAAAAAAAAAGAAAAAGCATCTAAATACAGTTTTTTCATCCACAAGGATCTCTAAATTTTGAGAGATGATATTGAAATTCTTACCTGAAAAGATATTTAAAAAGTTGCGGCATACGGCCTAGCTCAAATTGTGGTATTTTACTTTGTTAAGAACTCTTGAAAGTTTTGACTTCTAAGTTCTATGCTTAGCTTCGACCCTTGTGATTGAGGGATAAATCTGCTTAATTAGGTATCTCAAACGTTTTTATCGCATGGATGGATTTGCTGCGGGCGGCCACATGGGAGGTCTCCATTAGGAAGAAAATGCTGAATTAGCTCAAATTAACACACACAAAAGAATAAAATCATAAAAATTAAAGAGAAATCTAAGTAAACAATCATTGCTATCGATGCCACATATAATTGCAGGATCTTTATCCATCACCATGTTAAGTACTATGTTAATTTTTTTATTCCTATTTTAATATATTATCCTATAGATGAGAACTATATATATTGTGATCAGGAGCCCAACCAATCGCAATGGTTCCCTTTGAGCAAATTTTATACCTTTTTTTTTTTTGGCTATAAGAAAAGGTTGAGGCTTGTTCTCCTTCACTTCAATTTTACTAAAAACTGCATATAAAAAATATTCTAGAAAGTGCAAGCAAACGTCGGCAAAAATTCCATTTGTCCCACAGTTTTTAATGATTTCATACTTTTAGGCTACCAGCTATCATTTATATCTTTTTAGCCCCTAAATTGTTAAAAAAGTTTACGTATGACCCTTTCATGAATTTGAACAGTTAACTCCAGCGGAGTATAGCTCAAAATGCTGTAGTTTTGATCTTCATTTTCCTCAAATCAGGTTAATTCAGTGACCGTTGCAACTATTCATTGTCGATTAACGACTATTGACTGCCGTTAACCTAGGATTGACCATCACTTCATCAGGTCAAATATTGATGAAATTATACCCCTAAACTTCATTTTCTGCATAGATTCCGAATTTGCTCAGTTTTCAATGACTTGATTACTAGATAAGACCATACATGAAGTCATATATAGATTGTAGTTCTATCACCATTTTACTTATCTTTCACAGAATCTTTTGAAATTAATACCAAAATGTTATTTGGAGTATAGAGAGTTCAAATCAAGAAAGAATTTGACACGAAATACTCCAAATTTCAAAATCCAACTTTCCACTATTTCAACTTTATTCGATTACTTCATGACTCGGTATTCGTCAAATTTTATATATTTTATACTCGTGAACTCTTCATGGGATGAAGAGTTTGAATATATGATTTATTTGTCCTAATTTGTGTTGAAGTAAAAATCCAAAATTTGAAGTGCTCTTTTTTACTTTTGTGAAAAAAAGCTTCCCATTTTCATTCGTACGTCGCACTTGATGCTCTTTCCATCAACTTTAATATCTCAAACTAACAGAAGGGTAATAAGTATACATTTTTAGTATATAGTTGAAGGGCTAAAAAATACAACTAGCAGTAAGAGAGCCAAAATTATGAAATTGTTAAAGTTTGAGGGCCAAATGCCTTTTTGCCCTTAATTTCAATTTAAAAACCTTGAAAAGCCAAAAGCAATTTTTAGAAGCAAATTGAGGGCTACTTTTTGAGATCAGCTTATTCCACTCTAAAATAAGTTAACAGCACCAGTCTATAAAAGCAATTGAGAGCACTTCAGAACAACTTTTAATTTACAAAATGAAAAAAGAACACTAAATTGAAGCATCCAATGATCATTCTCAATGTTCGAATATCCAGCACCTTATCATTCGTCAAGAGACAATGAAGTTATAACAAAAACGACTAGTAATCAAAGCGCAAGGATAACGTTGTGGATTTGGCATGTCTTAGCCTTGAACAATAACAAAATAGTGAATAAAGTTGTCTTAACCGACTTCACCATTGCACCCTTTGTATAACGCAAAAATAAGCAAGAATCCCACATTTACTGATTCTTATTTTTGATAGTGTGGTGTGGAGTTAAAACTTTTTGATAGAAAATCGAGCTTGTTGAAAAGAAAAAAAAAATTTATAATCGAGCATTGAAATGTTCCCAAATGGAAGAAAATCGGTCATTACACCCTTTGTATAAGATAAAGATAAAAGATTGTTGTTACTATTTTTCGAATCCTGCTCTATCTTAGTAGTCAATCTCCCAAACAAAAGCATTTGATATCTGTCAAAATAATCAGGAAATTGTGGACATATAAGATTGGAACCATTAAAAGATGATTTGAGAATTTGAGGTTTGACTGACTAAATTTAGTTTTTGCTAATAAAGCAACGACTTTTTTGCGTATTTTTCATGAAAAATGCTTCAGTTGCGAAGTCTTAACTCCAAATTGTACGTCAACTAGGTTAGAAGAGGGAAGTTTAAATCAAAAAGGAAAAGTTGAAGACATATTGGAGAGCATTTACTAGAATCAGCAAATCAGCAAATTGATCAGAAAAACAACCTCACCCCACCCACAGAGAGAGAGAGAGAGAGAAGAAATGAAGTTATTATATTTAGAGCTAATTCAAAAGTACAGAAGTTTTCCTTTTTGTTTATTCATTCCTTTTTCTCTTTTCCACTTTCTTTCATTTTTATTTTTGTTTGTTGTACGCTTCTCTCATGTCACTATTTTTTTCTCTTTCCTATTAATATAACTAATTAGATGCTTATTATAATATTATAATTTTCTTTTACTTATAATTTCATCTTTTTTTATGTGTTTATTTATTTATTTAAACTATTAAAAAATTCATGACCAACTCGATAATATGAGAAAATACTAGAAATGTAAATTACTCATTATTTAAAAGCACATACTAAATAATCAAAGTATCATTTATTTAATAATGTATAGCTGAGTAAACATTATGTTATTACCATCTACCTATTTGGTGTTGTTCTATATTAATAATTAGTTAATTCTAAGCTATAGATGTATTAATATAAATATTATATAAAATACTCTATATGTATAGCTAACATATACTTTGTTATTATTATTACTTCTAATAAAAAAAGTAAAATGATACAAATAAATGAAAATAAGTCTAAATAAACAAAAAAATTTTGGTTAAAGAGAAAAAATTAGTTGAGCACATGAGAGGAAGGAGAAAAGTTTTTTTTTTTTTTTTTTTCAAAAAACAGGGGACAAGTGGAAAAGGGAAAAAAAAAAGGAGAGATAAGAATGTTCTTTCACAAATTTTTTTTCATAATTAATTTGTGAATGACGGTAATTTAGAACTAAATGTATTTGTCAAATGCTACATAATCCCGGGGTTTGATGACTGTACAAGGCTAACGTCAGTTGTTTAAAATAATTGTAAGTATGATAGAAGTGAATATAATTCTTCCTTGTCGTAACTGTCCAGCCATATTTTCAATGTTCGGCTAATCACGTCAATGTGATTAGCCTAACAGTGAAAAGAAAAATATTTTAGCCGATTCAAAGTACATGTGATGCTTCTGCTATTTGATCAACACCAAAAAGAAAGGACACATAAAATACGTAATTTGCAGAAAACAGTGCACATTAACCCTACCTATTTTGATAGCTAATGTTACAAGAATGCATGATGAGATAAAGAACTGCTCTACTTTGCACTTGCCAAAGTTTTCAACCAATCCCCATTTTGCATTCTTAGTCTTCATTCTGGACAATTTGCACTTTAGATATCTACTAATTATCATCACACTACATCTTGAGATTTTATTTTAGATACTTCATGCTCAAAAGTTATCCCAGATAGCTATCATCTCACACCCTATATCAAAATAGTTGAATGATAATTACTTATACAAAATCATGCCACTCTTTCTTATCAGTGATAAAAATTTGCATTAGTCCTTAAGATTCCCCCCCCCCCCAACCCCAAAAAAAAAAAGAAAGAACAAATAAAAATTAGAGGACATGTATGTTATTGTTTTCTTTTGTTAGAAACATGAGCCATTTGGGGTGACATGGAATGTTTTGATAAACTTAGGGTGCAGAATGTCAAAACTAGAAGTTGAAGGTGCAAGTGAGAATAAGTGCAAATATAAAAGGTGTAAATTGCAATTACTCCTATAAATCAATGATTCTACATATATGGCTCCTAAGGATAAAAAAAAAGAAAGCAAATAAATGGTTATTCTTTTTTTTTTTTTTTTTGAAAATTTTCGAGTAGGCTGAGGAGTATCTTTGTTACACATGGAGGTGTTCAAAAGTGAAGAATAAGGGTGCATTAAAGGACCACAATTGCAAAAAAGCATTGCGTGTTGGTATGTGTTTTTCTACAATTGAGCTTATCCAAACCACTCGAATCTGATAGATCCTAAATCTGCAACATGTACCATCAGGTTCCCCCATCCTAAATTGATTTGAATCATCTAAAAGGTGTACCTAAAGGACCACCACTCTCCTCTCTTCTTCATTACCTGTCGACAGCTTTATGATTTCTTGATTCTGGATATACTCCATGTTTTGTAAAACATTGTTTCTTGCTTTTGTTGCCCACATGACATCACATGGTTCATTGGTCCTTCATTGAGTGATTGATTTGGATCACTTGTGAGATGTCTTGTCCGATCATATGCAATATGAATCAGTTATTCCATCAAACTTGCAAGAAACCAGATATTTTTCAGAATTCACATTCGCCATATATGCTAACTCCAGTCATTCTTCGTCAAGTGGACCAGATAGATATTCAGTAGTTAGCATTGTAGTTTCTTTTAGTTCAATGAAAAGTTCTCAAGCATGAGTTCAATGTCCTGGTATATATGGGGGTTCAATTTGCTTTGATGATGAATGTTTGCAAAATCGAACTCAAAATTGAATCAAATTAGTAAGAGGTGTTCGTTTTTATCGCAAGGAGTAGTAACCATTAAGATGGGGAAAAAGAACACATAATTTGGCAACCTAAAATCAGTGATACCAAAGACCTCTTTAAACGTCAGAAAATCATTTTTCCCGTTCCTAGTGATTCTGATAAATTTGCACCAGTTTTAGCCGATTCTTGACTTATGTAACCTGAACTAGTTATAATCTCAACGACCTTATGGAGGTTCCTAAGTACCAAGCTTACAAAACCAATCCTAGTTTAACGATACTAAATGGACTAATTTCACTTTGCACTTCCGAACCTGTATGCTAATTTGGACTTTTAACTTTTACTTTTGGACATTTGCAATCATATTTTTCAGAATTATCCCATTTAAGTCCAGTTGTAATGGCTTTAGTAAAAACTAACCAACTCAAGAATCATACACACAATGTTTACCTCAGACGCTCTATTAGGTGGTAGTATATTTACCGTCATCTCACAATCTTTATGAGTCTTGCAAACAGCGCATTCTGTCTGCTAGTTTTACTATTTTTTTTTTTTTACTTATCGATTGGATTTAAATGGGACAAATTCGAGATGCTAAGTTGCAAAGTATGCAAATTTAAAGTTTAGGATGTCAGATGAAAATAGGGTACAAGTTCTGGAATGCAAATGGAACTAGTCCATACTGAACTTGAGAGCAAGGCCCTTCATTGTCGTGGTAATGACCATTAGAAGAGAACTTTACACTAATCTATACAACGTTAACAAATGTTATTAGCTTAATTAACTCATTACAGCATGATGTATAGGTACAATAATCTCGCTTTTCATTTCTTCCAAGAAACCTTACAGTCAGTAGTTTCTATACAGCAGCTCTGACCCTCTATAAACTCTTGCCTTTGCTTCTGAGTTCCCCAAATTCTTATAAACTAAGGACGATAACTAAGCTTGCAGTCGTTATTTACCCTTTATAGTATTGTGCCTAGTGTTTGCAATTGTAGTTCGATTCCAGTGGATGCTGATTTCTGCTGAAGTACTGACCATTTCAAATTCCAAATCGATTGGACTACAAGTTAGCTTCAAATTAAATTGCTTTATATTCTTTTTGGCAAGGTGAAGTTTCTAATAAGCTTGTACAGCAGCTCATTTAGGAACCCTTAAATATGACATTCTCATCTATGTAAAACAAGAAATGACAGAAATTAATTACCAGACCGAAGTTTTTGTACTGCAGAAACAATTGAATTTCCATGCTTCTTGTAATAAAGATGTGTAGAATAATTAGAATATACTTGCAGGCATTATCAGAGTCTATTTTTGAGATGAAACCGATAGAATTAAATGGACAACTAAGCAGACCAGGGGGCCGTTTCAGGGGTCCGTTTCATTAAGATATCTTGGCAAGGATAAAGAAGAACATTGAGAAACAAAAATGGTTGACATAATGTGTGCTCTTGGGATGGCAAAAGGCATATACAAAAGCTTTCAATGGGCACAAGAATATATTCATAACTGCTTTAACCCTAAAGCTTGAGGACCGCCAACAATATGAATTTCACCAAAAAGTAGGCAATGCAACTTTCTGTATCTAAATTAAACATCAATCCTACCAACTTTATCCATTTCTATTCTTCCTTAGCTACTTTCAGAACATCAATCAGCACGCCTTTCTGTATCTCTCATATGCATTAATTCCTTACTTGTGCCCACTGGCACAAGCTATATGCATAAGATATTAATTGCCAGCAAGATTTTGCAGAATAAAGTACGTCAACAACAATTGAAAAGATGTTAGTATATTTATGGGAGAGTGCCTAACAGAAATAGGTCTGCAAATTTCAGTATTCTATTCGAAAGCAATAGGCACATCTCCTCCAAAGATCTTTCATTCTTGCCAAGGAAATGATTTTTTCTAGATATATAAAGTATCATGATGGGGCAATTATTTTCATTTGATACTTTTTTGTGTGATGAAATGTTCCTCGTGAATACTGATGTCTAAATATTAAATTCTTCGACATATATATGCACTTGGGAGCCTGATCAACTATACACAGACACATATTCTCAAATGTTATCTTTTTAAGTTTTTAACACCAGAAAGTGTAAGTGGAGACAGGTAGCCTATTGAGTTAAACATAGCGTAGCCTTTCTTGAGGAAATTAACAACTGCATGAATGCTTCATTAGCTCCAATTAGTTTGGAGCTTTCTCCAACTTAAAAGTGTGCATTCATATTAATGAGTGAGGCAGTTTGCTATATATTAATAGTAAGTGTCACTTAAATAATCTCACACTAGGATGGCCTTTAATGCATTCCTAAAGAAAAAGCTACTACTTATTTGTTTATCTTTCCCAGTTTCCCTCTCTTTGGCTGCCTTTGAAAAGTCAGAAAGATTACAATTTGCATGGAATCGATACACAAAAAGCTATTGATTCCTTGTAACCACACATATTTCACGTGGTTTACCTTATTTTAGTGTTATTAATTCGATCCTATTTGTGGCAAATTTAACTCATTATATTCCTGCACATTTATTGTCGTCTTTATAATTGTACACTTTTTTACAATTTAACTTAGAAAAATGATTGTTCGAGGCCCTGTTATATCAGTGCCCTAAGGATTACTAGTTAAACAAATCCTAATGAGATTTATGAGTAAATTACTCTAAATCTATTATTGATAGAAAAAAATTACCCATAACCCCTTGTGCTTTTGCATAATATCACATGACCTCCTTAAATTTCAAAATATCTACATAATTCTTATATAGTTTTATGTAAAGTGAAAATTAAATAAAAAGCATCTCTAGTTACGGTGATTGATTAGTACGCACTCCAACACTGCATGCGATAAAATTTTAGGGTTAATTACATTTACTTCCCCTGAAATTTGACCAAATTACAAAACAAACCTTGTGGTATGACCAAATTATATTTATCCCCCTATCATTGACACCGTCTAAGTCCAACTAACAGATGTGTGTGTGTGTGTATATATATATATATATAAAAGAAGGAAAAGAAATGACAATAGTGTATTCATAAAGCCATACGGCATAAACAAACAGGAAAAGTAATAAAAAAATTTGCTTCATACAGAAGGAAATAGACAAAGTAGCTACTAGGAGAATAAAGTGTGGAAGATGAGGAGAAAGGAACAGAAAAAAGAAAATGAAAAAAAGAAAAGAAATCCATCCCTCCAACTCAGTAGATGCTCTTTCTCCAGTTTTCCTCCCCCCTTTCGGATCTTTATGCCAATTGCTTGACCGCAATAGGTCTAATTCCACAAGTCTACCTCACCAAACCATTTATTTCATCCTCATCTACAACCATTTTTTATCCCCTCATCTTTTTCTTGTCAATACACATACTGTATAAAGAGCAACTTTCCCTGAGACAAACTAAATCTTAGATGAATCTGACAGTTGGATACAATTTTTTTGACATTTCAACAAGTCTTTATCAATATTTGATGATGTTTCAAATGGGTTTCCTGGAGAATGGATCTGCATTTGGTGGCATGAATTTGGCATCCTAGTGAAATTGCAAATTCCTCCAATGGCTCCTTTTCTTTTTTGTTTTGTCTTTCTTTCGTAGAACCTCTCATTCATCATTTTGCTTTCACTGTTTAAAGCTTGAAATCGGAAATTGATACGAACATTTTTTATCTTACAAATCTGCTCATTTTTCTGTGTATTCATATTTCTCTCAATTTGCAAATTAAATTTTTGTTGTAGTTTTCTCACATTGAAAAAGAACGCATTATTTGGTGTCTAATTTAGCATCAACTAGAACTGCACGGTTAATTTTTGGTGAAATTAGTCTGCAAGTTTGCTATTTCTTGCCAAATTAATTTTTGCGTTAGAGGTTGTAGCTAGGAGATTCATCCCCAGGTTAGCTAATGCCGGACGATAAAAGCACTATTTGTTAGTGGGGTGAATGTGATTGGTGTTGACTGTTGAGGAAGGATGAAGGTTTTGTTTTAATTTCTTTTTTGGCATTTTAGGACTTCATTTATTTTTGTGGTTACAATAGGACTTCCACTACAAATTTATGTTGACTTCATGAACAGCTAGGCACTCAACGTTATTAAACTAACTAGTTTTGTGGTTACAATAGGACTTCCACTACAAATTTATGTTGGCTTCATGAACAGCTAGGCACTCAACGTTATTAAACTAACTAGTTTTGTACCCGTTCATTGAACGGGAATCGTCGAAAAAAAATAAACTATTTAATCAATTTTATAAAAATATCGATATAAAATACAAATTTAATGTATAATCTATTATAACTTGTCTTAAGTATATTACTATGTACGCATTGTAATATACAGTATTCTAATAATATAAATTTGAACATCTAATTCAGTGAATAATAATTCAAAAATGGAAAAAATGACATTCAACAATACCATAACATTCAAAAATTTGAAAATAAATAAAAAGTACAGTAAATAGTATCAAATAATATTCTACTCTTCAAAAACTTGTTTTTGTTTTTCTTATGTTTGAACATTCTCCTCGATTTGTCCGTGCAAATCAGCATTTATTGATTTTTCATTATCACTGCATGATAGCAAAGTAGGGTAACTAAGTATAAAAAATTAAATGATTTATCGCATTCAAGGTTGTGTATAACAATACGTAAAGATTATAATTTAAGAAAGTAAAATAGTATATTAAATCTACCTTGTCATGCAAATTTTTTTATGAGGATTCCCTTCCTCAGTGATTTTTG
Source organism: Coffea eugenioides (assembly GCF_003713205.1). Classification (NCBI taxonomy): domain Eukaryota; kingdom Viridiplantae; phylum Streptophyta; class Magnoliopsida; order Gentianales; family Rubiaceae; genus Coffea; species Coffea eugenioides. The sequence continues at coordinate 10,704,445 of NC_040044.1, forward strand.
TTGAACCCCCTGATGAATGATTCATATGAAGTGTATTGAAATGTTGTTGATTAGAATCATCTGTTATACTAATTGGGATCTGGGAAGAAGATGCTAATAGTGGTAGCTAATATTCTGAATGTAGATAGAATTTGCTTCTAAACTTGATTATGGGAGCAAGGAATTGATGTATTCTGCAAAGCACTTTCATGGCGCTATTTATGAAGCATAGACTATAAGTGTATATAGCCAATAGTTGCCGGAAGTTCATGTTATTTAAGTGATCAGGTTCCTGACCTCTCTTCTATTTAAACTATGTTGGTAAGATATAGGGAGAATTGTAATTTTGATCCCCAATCTATAGTGTATGCCCGGATTGAGTCCCCAATTTATTTCAAAAATCAATTTTGGTCCCTAATCTGTATTCAATTTTGCGCTAAAAGTGGACAATTGACCGAATTTGTTCAATTTCAACCGGAACCATGTCACGTGAGATCACGTGCCGGCACTAAAACCCCCTTTTCAATTTTTTTTTATTTTTGAAACACCTTTTTTAATATTTTCAGCTCTGTCTTGCCTTTGGACATATTAAACAAAGACATTAATTGCTAAAATTCTCTAATTAAGGACTGGAGCCCACCAAAAAGGTTGAATATCAGACAAAGGAAAAGAAGCTGTCGTCCACTACTTCCTTCTTTCCTCATCTTCTTTCTTTCAACTCAAGAAGAAACCCTAGGAGCTTCAATCCCATTCTAATCGGACAAAACCATTTTCACGTCATTGTGACAAAAAGTTGCAAGATCTGGGCAAAAACTTTGTATTGAGTTTCTTCTATTTTCAATTTAGCTCCTCATGGAACCAATGAAAAATTGCGACTGCAAGCAGCGAGCAAT